>NW_010426699.1:3147-25515 GCF_000710305.1 Buceros rhinoceros silvestris | reverse complement strand
CCGCTCGCCGCCGCAGGCCCCGGCCGCCACCGGGGTACCGGTCACCGGCCCTCCTCAGCAGACGCTGCCTTTCGCCCATGCGCCCGCAGGCTTTGCACCGCGGGAGCTCTCCTCTGGGTTCCCGTCATTAAAAAAGGTGTGCGGTATGAAGGGGGGTGGTCGTCATCTCAAGTCAGTCCTCACCGCTTGGGAGAGGGATTGCCTGGGCTGGGTCACTTCAGGCCCTGGAAGAGGGTAACCTTTGGTCCAAAACTCATCTGCCTCTCCCTCACTCCCCCACCTTATCTCTATAGGGACGGCAGCCGCTTCAGCACCTGTTCTGAGATAACGCCCTGGCTAGAGATTGCTCAGCAAACTCCTTGTGCAGGGAGCGGCAAGTCTCCGAGCTTGTGCTAGGCGGAAGGGAACCGAACATGCCTGCTTTCCCGGGACTGAAGAAAAATCCACAGACGGCAGCATTTTTCCTGTTGAACTTCACTCCTGGGAGTTTCTGTCGTGCATGACAGCTACATTATAGAAACGCGGCAAGTTAGCTGCCTAACTGTGCCTGTAAAAATAAGGACAGAAAGATGCTTATTGGATGAGAGCGAAGGAAGACGCTCGGCAGCTCTGGAAAGCCTTCGGCTTGTTTCTGGTAGCGATGCCTAGTTTCAACGCAAGGATCATTTTCACTGCAGCAGGACTGTGATTGGTCGCCCTCCATCCTAAAGGGGTGGATTACTGTGTGAACCTCGTGTTTCAGGCATTCCTCAGGTGAGTGATGGCTCCGGGGGATCACAGTCTAATGAAGAAACCTGCAGTGTGTTCAGTGGGAGCATAAATGCAAGAGTTAATTTCCTGGTACAACCCACCTGGCTGTTCTCTGTGTCTCAGGGACTCCTGCAGAAGCAGCATGACCAGCAGTTTGAAATTGGTGGGAATTGTCAAACGATCTTATGATGATTCCTCATGGCACCAACCAGCTCTCTAAATAACATCAGTGATGATCTTACCAGTACAGACAGGGTTACTACCGAAATGGCTACAATTTGCTCTCTTTTCAGTTTGCTGCTTACTTGTAATGAGAAAGGATATCCTTTTAAGAAAATAAACAAGAAGTGAATATAGTGGCAAAAGAATATGGTAAAGAAGCTGTCAGCTTTTATTATACAGCAATGTCAATCAAATCTGATCTGGATATATATGTATATAATGCACTGTATTCCTTTTCTGCTGATGGTCTTCTGCTCACTTTTCCTCCCTATATCTGCATCCTTTTCTGAGGAATGCAGAACACTTGCTGACCTCTTCCTTTCCTTCCTGCCAGTCTTTTCTCACAGTGCAGCAGAAGACTGCGTTTGTTGCTTGCTGTACGCAGGCAAGCTTACTGCCACCAAGCAACACGAGCATCTTTTGGCAGGAAATGAAAAAAGATTTGGGAAGTTCACATCTTTTCTAATACCCAGGAAGGAAAATTTAGAGTGTTAGGTCTGTATACGAAAGGCCAAATAATTTTATGCAGTTACTTCTGCACTGAGTCTGATGCCCTGAGTTCAGCTACAAGTTCCAAAAAAGAATTCTTCTCTTCCATCCTTATTTACCTGCTCTGCAAAAAAAAAATGTACATTTTTGGATCCAGGATAGCTTATACATGAAGCATGACAGTTTCTTAAGCTGCACTAAACCCCTGCCTTGTTTTTGCCTGAAACAGTATGTGAAGCATGGACCTCACTTCCTTGACCACGGCCAGACAACTACAGGCCTCTCAGCATGCATCCGCTGCAAAAAAAATGCATTCTTCCAGGCCTGCCTGCAGTTTTCTGCTACAATATCACTAGCACCTCCTCCTTCCCAGCTTCCTACCTGGCTGACCAGCACTGGGATGTGCAAAGTAAAAATTAAAAAAAAAAAAAAATGATGATGACAGCAAGCACGGCTGTTTGGCTTTGTTTTGTTTTTAATCACCAGCACTACAGGCTAATGAAGTGGCACTGCCAGGGCTACTGTATAATTCCTGCTTTGGTGCCTGGAAGACTGGACCTGGTTCAGGGTGGGGGAGGTACGAACTGAACTCGGGTGGACAAGTGCTCCCAAAGCCAGGCTCAGTTGGCAAAGCGCATTGTTTCCCATTCTCTATACCCTGGGCGGGAGGCAGAACATGACCACCCAGGCAGGGTGTACCGTAATGCCTAGATATTGCCACGTCAGTCTGGTCTGTGGAAAGAAGGGTGTTTCTAATCCCACGGGACCACCTTCCCAAGTATCCCAAACAGTCAACTACCAGAACCTCCCAAATGGAGATTCTTCTCCACAGTTTACAGGCAAAGCCGTACCATGGAGCCTCGGCTGGCTTTGTAAGGAGGTGTGAATTTCATCCTTCCCTGTTGACCCTTGCTTTCCTCTAGTCAGTTCTGCAGGGACACCATTGTAACAGACATCTTCCCCAGCAGCAAGGATCTGGTTTCCTGCCGTGCCCTGAGTTCACACCCTGAGCTGCTTGTTGCTATGTTGGTAGGGCCTCCTAGCCTCGCATTACCTGCATTGGTGCAAATGATCACTTGGATGCCCTACCTCACACCCTACTCGTAGCATAGCATTGCTCATCACGCATGCAGCAAGCATGTGGAGAATGGAAAGAGGCTACAGTGTCTTCTGACAGAGGAGAAGAACTATGAAGTCATTTTAAAAGTCATTCAAAGGGTAATTGATTTGCCTGACACAGGAATAGGATCTGTGTGGTTTTGTTGGAGATATTTTTCTCTAAAGACTGCTCAAGTTGTTGTAGTTTCTGCCATGATAGAAATACTGATGAGACTAGTGGGCTGGATCGTGTGAGTTAGATGGCTGCAGGGAACGTTGCAGCATCCACAGCTTATATTTAACCAACAGTAACAGAGCAGGGGGGAACTAGGAGCTTCAGAAGACATTGATCAGGGAGACATCTGACGCAGAAAGGGATGTGTGGGAGAAATGTCCTCAAAACTGCAGCCTTCAGGCACCAGATTAACATTGCGTGAAGTAACTTTTGAGGAACAGACTCCACCTCTTGCAGATCTGTATTATCTACATTATCATGGCACCTCACACCCTGTAGTGACATATGGTATTAACATATTCATGTTTTCCAGCATGTCTGTTGCCCTTGTCCTCCTTCGCAGCCTGAATCCTTTCTTCTCCTGCAGATAAGGCAGGTGTCAATAGGAGCTGGTGCCAAGCCACGTGCATGTCATAAGGTAGGGTATCCATAGTCCCAACTGCTGCATGTCCTCTCTGCCAACTGCTCTGCCACTGAGATTATGGTTTCAGCACTGAACGATCTCTGTCTTTTTTCCTGAGAAACAATAGTGTGATGTCATCAATGTTATGATGTCATCAGTAGCACCATCCTACTCCTGCCGAAGCCAGTGGAAAGATTTCAGTTGCCATCAGTAGGTGGCAGACTGACATTGAAGTCGCACCCTGGAGTCATCCTGGTACACATCCTCTTCGTGGTGGGAGGAACTGGATGATCCAGTTTGATTTGCGAAGCAGCCCTGCAGTGTTCAGAATGTCCCAGGAAAGACAGGACGGAGAAGAGCTCTAGATGTAAATGACCCACCTTCCCAGCTGCATTTATAACAACAATTCAGAGGGGGGGACTTCTTCCCCACTTATGCCCGTGCAACCCCATAGATACTGTTTACTGCCCTGGTGGAACGCAGACAGAGCAGGGCCATACTGTCTCGTACCAGCCCGCCAGGCTCACCAAGGGTGGCATGGTGTAAGGAAGTGTTACTTTTCAATCACTGCAATTGTTAGCGGTGTTTCAAAGACCAAAAGGCAGCTAACCCGCCACTCTGTGGAAGTACGTGGAGCACAGTTAAGATACACACTTCCAATTATGGCTGAGCTTGAGAACTTTGTGGAGTCCACCCATCCATGCCAGCTTTATTTCCACTCAGCCTAAAAATAATTTACAGCACTTCCAATTTTGGGCTCTCTCCAGTTTTTTGTTTTGTTGTAATTTTTACCTGATAAATATCTTTGTGTTTATTGTTTATGTGTGGCAATACTGTTAAATGTGATATTTGGGCCCTCTCACATTGACCACATCTTTTCATAAACCTGTGGATGTTCCAGGACTTAGGGATGTTTTGACATGAAACATTAATTAGAAAAATAGCAGAAAACAAGTAGCTAGCTAATTGCACAATAATAAATATGTCTTACACTGCTGAATGATTGGGTGCCTGCTTTGCATTTCACCAGTTGAGAAAAAATTGATAGGGAAAAATACGTGTCCTCTATCAAAGAGAGTTTGGCAAAGGAAATGGCACGTTTATAAGTAGTCTGTTGTTATCTGTGACTGCCTCTTTTCAAATCCTTTACTCTGGGTTGCTGTATGCTCTTATGATTATTTCAGTACCCTGCACACAGAAAAAACATTATTTTGTCTCAATTTTAAATAGGGTGAATCTAAATGCAGCAGCCAAGATGTATATTTTGATAAGGCATACTTTGATGGTCGTATTGAGAAGAGAATTACAAAGAGCAGCTGATGCCTCATGGAAATCTTAATAAGAGAAATCTATTCAGAATAATCCTGGTTACTGTATTATTTTATCATCTATTTCCATATTCCTCTTCCCTCATTCGTTTTTAGCAGGCCTATTTGCATAAAACCAGAATCATTGTTTCTTAAGAGCTCATCTGCTTCTGCTACTTAGATCTCAGGTGAAAGCATAACCCTCTGCGTATCCCAGCACATTTAGTTAGACACTGTTGTAATTTTTACGACTCCAGATGCGGAACTGAAGACCAAATGTGGGTGGCTCCTTAAACACGCAGCCTAAGCTGGCATCCTGGTTTTCTCTGTTGTATACCAGGTGATATTCTGGTGACACATGGAATACACTTCGCAAGATACTGGCTGGAAACATAACATTTTAACACATTTTAAACAGGTTTGCAAGTGTTGCAGCTCCTCAGCCCACCTGTCACTAAGTCAAGCGGCACGATTTCCAGGGTCTGTGAAATCCCATTTCTCCTCCACTAGAGGCTTTCATTATCTCCCATGTCTTGGCAAGTCTCTTTTTCTTACCATTGGCTCCAACTTAATCCAACAACATGCCTTGATTGGGTTTCCGTCAGCCCTGTGAGACTTACCAACCCCTGGAGCAGAGGTAGTGAAATGTGCTCCACGGACATTATTTGTACTGCCTGAAATAACCGAAAAAGAAGTCAGATTTTCTTAGTGAGGCAGATGAAATCAACCCATACAAAACTAAATCTGGAGTAGTTCTGACCTAAATTTCAAACTGAACGTGATTCTTTCTCTCCTTTTTAGACATTTGAGCTTCTCAGTCTTTACTATTCTTATTCCTTCCCTGCCAGAAACTACTAACAGCCCTTCCATCAATACCGATACCTTTCATTCAACCTGGCAACCACTCTGCAAAAAATAGGTTCTTTAAATCTCATAAAGGTTTCTCAGAAGCAGCACATTCTGGAGAGGTCATTGACTGCGTGGTGTGTGAACAACCCACCAGCCTCACTTCACGCTCCAGTTAGGTGTTCTGCTCCCTGGGAAAGGAGAGGTAAAATTGACATCAGTAGCTTTAAAAAAGCAGGTGGAACAGTGGCACGCCACATCTGTGAACAGAAGGGGTACTTCTCTTGGCAAATTGAATGTCCCAAGGATGCTGCCGAGTGCTGAGGATGCTGAGCATGGGTGACTTGTATCAGTGCTAATGAGCTCCCTCAGTCTTCAAAGGGCTATGTGGAGCACCTTAGTCACTATGCAGTGATGGGGAGTTGTTGTTTGCCAGGCGGTACTTGGCAGGCTGAAATCAGGGAACATATTTTTAGTGCAGATGTTTGCTTACCAGGGGCTGAGTGTGGGTCCTGACACAGTTTATTTCTGGAGTGTAGACTTCATGCTGTGTCGTTCCTCCCTTGCATGGTGAAGGGTCCTCAGATGACTTATCCAATACAATGAAATCACTGGATGTTTTTCTGCATAGGCAATGACCTCAAGCCAGCGGTGCCAAAGGAGCACTTTGAGAACAGCAGAAGGAAAAACACTTTTAAAATTCCTGAGATAAGCCACAAATATGAGGAGGTTGCAGAAGGCAAGCCTGCCTTGCAATGCTATGGTATGCCGTCAACAAAACCAGCCTAAGATGTTTCTGCTGACCCTATTGCCACATTTCATAGTCACTTGACTGGAACAGAGTTAATTTTCTTCATAGCAACCTGTATGGTGCTGTGTTTTGATGAGGTTTTGATGAAAACAACACTGATAATAAATAACATAGGGATGCATTAGCTGTTGCTGAGCAGTGCTGACATCAAGGCCTTCACTGCTTCTCACACTGCCCTACCAGTGAATGGGCTGGAGGTGGACAAGAGGTTTGGAAGGGACAGAGCCCAGGAAGGGCAGATGACCCCAACTGACCAAAGGGACATCCCTTACCATACGACGTTGAGCTCAGCAATAAAAGCTGGTGGGGGAGGGGAGAGTTTGCCAGGGCTGCTGTTGCTTGGGGACTGGATGGGCATCTGTTGACTAGTGGAGAGCAGTTGGGGTTTTGCATCCTTGTTTTTCTTATGTTTGGTTTTTTTCATTTATTCCTTTTTTGCTTATTTAACTGTATTTATCTCAACTCATGAGTTTTCCTCACTTTGTCCATCCTATTCTCTGCCCCATCCCACGGTGGGGAGCCGAATGAGCAAGCGGTGCCTGCCGGGGTTAAGCCACAACACTGGGCCATTACAACTCTTTGCAGGGCTGTACTGTAAACCAGGTGAGAAGATCCAAGTGAAAAACAAGTCAGGATATCATGATATTGAGATCATACTCACAAAGGGCAGATGCTCCAGCAAAACCACAGCTGATCTTTTAACTCACTGTGAATGCTTTAGACTACTCTTCCATGCCTCTCATCTCAAATCGCCATCAGAAAGACCACATATTTGCTGAATGTATTTGTGATTAGAAAAGAATTACCCACATGCTTATTCAGAAAATAATCAGCGATCTGAAAGCACAAGTTTTTAAATAAGTATTTGCAGTTTCTAATCTCCAGCTACATTTTGATCTCGGTTACAGATGCCTCCTAGCTAGGAGGGCAGAAGCAAAAGCACATTATTTCATTATTTAGGCTGGGACATAAAGATGGCAAATAGGGAGCTATATGGCTGACAGTAACACTCACAGTTTGCAAGCTGCACTTTCCAGTCAGTGGAACAGGTCAAATGGTATTGTTTCTTTTCCCCCTCTGGATTATTCACATAATAAACTATCACAACAAGAACAGCATATTCACAATCATCCTGAAGTTTGCTTTCAGCATACGGGCGCCAGTTCTCATCAAGTCCAAGTGCTCCAGTGATCTCTGAAAACAATTATGAAGTGGTTACTCTGAAACAATTATGAAGTGGTTACTTCCCCGGTGGACTCAAAAGCTGCTCATGAATTTTATGAGAGATTTTTGGGAGCATTTTTCCCAGTCGTCAGACTTGGCTGTCATTTTCTGTAGCACAATTTCTGAAAGCACAAATGTATCAGTTTATTGTGAATATGTGCAGGAAAACAAAGCTGTGCCAGGGATGAGTTTGTATTTAATTTTTTTCATCTTCATTTCAACAGATAGAATCCAGTAGCATTTAGCAGTCTTCGGTCTGCCCCTAAGTGGTTAATTTACTGTTCAGAACAGGTTTTTATTACCCTTTCTTCCTTCCTTGCTTCACTGCACATGTGCTTGTCTTTTTTTTTTTTCCTGCAACTTGATGCTCTTGGTTCCTTTCACTGTGTATTATCTGCTGCTGGCAGTAATCTTAGCTCTTCAACTGACAGCAAAATTATGAGGTGCTCAGTGCAAGATGACAATTTTCCTTCCCTCATTCTAATTCATTTGTGCCGCCATGAAGGAATCAGCATCATCTTTTCAGCATGTTAACAGCTTTCTGCTGATAGAAAGCATTAGCTCCCCATTCTACATCAAGAGGTCAAAAACAATTTTTGTTTTGTAACAGCCCATTAAATATTGTGCTTTGGAAAATTCCATCGCTCTCTGATGTCAAATATCTAGACCGCTGTCTCAGCTGGCACACGGAGGGAAGAGAGGGTTTGCTGTGAGATACCAAGTGACGCAGGCAGCCAGGGGTTTTCCTAGAGAGGACCATGGTCTAACACCAGCCTTGCCTGGCTGGTTACTTGTTTAGGTGGGGATTTTTTTGCCTACTCTTAAGAAAGCCTCTTTGTTTCAGCATGCTCACAGAGGCTCGTGGAATCGTTTTACTGGCTTCAAAAAAGTGACAGCTAAGTGTTGCTGTAGGCATTTTTGAAGCACAAAAGGATATGGTTTTACATGTTACCAGCCAAATCTTCGTAAAATCCTAGCAGAGACAAGACCTACCTAACTTGATATAAATAATAAGGGTCACCTCTATAACTTCCACAAGGTGTTTACACTGACCTGATAGACCGTCACGTGGCCAGTACCATTACGTACCTCCACAGGAAAAAATACGTACCTCCACTGTTTTGCTATACACGCGATGGCTTTATTTAGTTTGCTGTACAGATGAATTTATCTGGGTAGACAAGTGAGTTCCCTTGTCCCCAGGTGCTCCATGACAGGAAAGCTCAGTCAGTGTTATGCATACACTCATTCATTCAGTGTAACAGAAGCCTAAAATCTTTGTCAGACAACTTGCATTAAATTGTTCAGTGAGCACAGTTGTATTTCTGATGAGCGTACAGGCAGATTGCAAATATGACCTTAAATATGCCTGGCATCAGAGAGGTCTGTAGAGAGCGAGGGGCTGCACAGGCCCCCCCCAAGGTCCCCAGGCGCTGGAGCAGAGCAGGGCTGACTGGCTCAGTTCAAGGCAGCATAAAACTGGCAGTGCCGCTCTTTGTGCTGCAAACAGACAGATGGTCCTAGGTTCTTCCTACCTCTTTTTAAACTGTACCACATTAAATACAAAGGGTAAAATTTGCCATAACTCACAACCAAAATAAGGAGAATGAGAGATGGAAACAACCTCATTTAAAATATCCCAAACAGTAAGTATAGATAACAAACAGTACAATATAGGTAATGCAATATTTGAAGGTAGGGCTGGGAGGAAGCAGAGGTAGCAAACTGTGGTTTGTGGTGAAAATAGAGGTTGAAGAGCTAATTCAGCATCCACCTCAGCACAATCAGGAGTCTGGTGGAGGAATCAGCAGGACTCCTGGGCTCTGCCGGCAGTAATAGCAGGACATGCAAAGGACAGAGTTTGGAGAAGAGAAACCTGTTTGTTTGGGGAAAGAGATGGACATCAGAAAAAACCCAATATTTTGAAAACGTTAAGGAAGTCCTGCTTTCTTCTACTCCAGCTGCCAACAGAGCAGCCACAATTGCTATTACGGCTTTATCCCACCCCAGGGAGCACTGGGCGGTTGTCTGGGATAGGGCAGGATTTGGGTACCCTCCTTGCCTTGGCTGAGGCACCCGCAAACAGCCCAGCCACAATTGCTATTACGGCTTCATCCCACCCCAGGGAGCACTGGGCGGTTGTCTGGGATAGGGCAGGATTTGGGTACCCTCCTTGCCTTGGCTGAGGAGGAACAGCCTGACACAAACTGGGCTGGCTGCCCCTTTCGAAGGGCAGTGCTGCGGGAACATTTCCCAGCAAGCTAGAAGCTCTGTGAACCTTTAGTTTATTGCTGCTGCCCTGGGAGTAGCCATTATCTATTTCCAGTTTTACATCAGATGGCGTCTGAAATTAATGTTCTTTAATAAGCAGCAAAGAGTGTGTTGCCAGCATCTCAGGGTGAACACAGCTATAATTAGACCTTTGGCAGAGCTTATTTATGCTTTACCTGCACCTAAGAGCGCTCTTCAGATTTTGTCCCATGACTGCCCTGGATTGTTTGATTTATTTATTTAGTCAAGATCAACAAAAAGAGGAGAAAGACTTCCGCAAACACAAAGACTCCACTTCTCTTCACCCTTCCCAGTTGCACACACCCCATCAACTCATTTCCTTTCTCAGCAAAGGAATTAGCCCCCTGTGAAGCCATACTTCCAAAACAAGGATGTTCAGCCACAAAACCTTTGCCTCTGTGTTGGGGGAAATGTGCCAGATGTCCTCGCCACATGCAGAAAGGGGACCAGCCCAGGCACTAGCACACAGCATACCCAGTTAGTTTGGGGAGGTGAGCTGCATGCCAGTGTATTTAATGCAACACGTGCCAGAGCACTGAGTGCAGTATGTGCCAAAGCTCCTGTGCTGTGAGGCAGCAGGAGATTCTCACCCCTCCAAGCATAGACACTGCAGCCAGATAGGGGCAGGGAGAAATGGCAGGGGATGGAAGCTGCCCAGTGAAGTCTTTTGAGTTCCCTGTAACATTTACACAAAGCAGTACCTCCTGAATCAACTCCATACTTCACCAGCCAGGATCCTCCTTGCTTTTTTCCAAGGGCATTAAATTATCATTTGCTTCTCATTCCCTTGGAAGACCCACCTAGTTTTTACTAATTATCTTTCTGAAATGCATCTCTGCTCCCCCGAGACCCTTCACAGAGCTTACAGTGTTTACTGTCTAACAGTGATTTCCACATGAAATAGGCTTTTGTTGAAAGAGAAAGTGTTTTCTTGAGCTGTCAACTCAGTCAGGTCTCCAGCAAGTGAGCTGGCTTTCTTCCATCTTAGGCATCATCGTTAGTAATCAAGGGTCCTGCCAACAAGCTCCAGACCCCGGCTGCGCCTGCATGACCATGTGGCCATCAGTTGACGCTATCAGTGACAGCTTGCTGGATCTGGTGGCGCTGGTACAGTCATATGGGGGGAGCCACTGTGATGAAGCTAGCAGAGCTGACGGCTGTGCCTGCTGCAGAGGGGTGCTCAGAGGCAGAAGAAGCACTAAGGGCTAAATGACTAAGGTGAGGAGGTATCTATCCCAGTTTAAATGCACTGTCTTTAGTCAATTTGCAGAGTGTGGGACTCTTTTGCTGGGGACTGGACAGAAAGTTATCTCCCCTTTCTGTTCTTTTCCAATCCTAGAAAGAATCCCTAAAGCGTGACAAAAATGCCTCCCTCTGCCCCATCCCAGGAAACAATATGACACCAAGGAGCATAAATCCATGCATATTCACATACAGTCTTGCCCACAGGGGAAAAAAGCACTAAAAGAGACAGCTCAGAATACCACTAAATTACACCGGGTAATTTGCATTTTTCCTCTTTGCCAAATCAGCTCTATTCTCTCCTGCTAGTACTTGGGGTGAGTATTTGAATGCAGAACGGCCACTCAGAGCAAATGAAGTTTTCCTAGGTGAACCCAGAGGGAATGCAATGTCCATTAGCTGCGGTAAAAGGAAATGTCTGTGCTGTGTTTCAGCTGGACTATTAGTGCTCTGTTAAGATTTCTGAAGGCAAGAATGCTGTTTATACAGCATCAGTTGGCAAGAAGGTGTTTCATTATTAAAGCACTGTTGAAAAATCTGGCTATTTATCAGACATTTAAATGCTGACTTTTTGAAAGCCTTTTCTTCTTTCTTACTTTTTTTTCTTGTCACTTGCTATTCAGAAGTGTTAAGTGTTTCTGAATGTGTCCCTAGAGCTTTCTCTTTTTTGCTGATCTTTTTCACATCTTCATTAAAGAGAAACGTGTTGAGTGCAACCTTTTAACGTATCTCATCAAAACTGAAATATTGCATGAAAATAATAACGGAATTGAGTTTTAATCCATTAGCTATGCAGGTGCGGTTGCGTATCTAGTACTACAAAGCGTATAAGTGATCTCCTCACAAGATGAAAGGAGAAGACTTTGCAGTTGAGGTTTATGCTCGTCCTTTGCATTTACTGGCTTTTCATTTCCTATTTCCCTAACTGTCATTGCTCCTGGAAGAGCTGTAGACTTTGCCGCAGCTTTGCTTGAGAGTAATACACCAGCCCTTAGTTCCTCTTGTGAGTAAGGATTGACACCTTGTGGCCAGACGGTGCTAAAGAAAAAAATAATCTTACTACATTTTCAGTCATCTGGCCATTCCCTATTTAGCCATCATTTATTTAGCTCTTTAAAGAGTCACAGAAATATCAGTGCACACATGGCTTTGTACTGTTTCACATATGTTTTTATATGGTAAAGAATGATTAAACGTCTCATCTTCCAGGGAGTGAATATACCTTTGGAGGCTTTGCTCCTCCAGCAGCCAGATAGGGGAGTTCTGCTCCAGCCAGACTATCCTTTAGGGAGAAGATTGCTACAGCAGCATCTTGCTGGGACACTTCACTCCCAGTCCTGTGCTGGAATTTGAGGAATAATTTTTGTCCACTGGAAGCATTTGCAAGACCTGGGTGAGAGCAAGTAGTGTGATCTCACAGTAGAAATTGCTGAGACTGTCAGCTGTGGGTCCCCAACCCCTCACCAGCCTGATCAGGCCAGACCTCAGCCTAGGAGGCAGAAGAAATGTGTGAGAGGGCCAACATAATCTGGGCACAAAGTGATTTTTGGCTAATCCAAGATGTTGTTTCCGCTTCTACCATAAAACTTAAGTATAAACTTTGAGATTCTCTTTAAACCTCTGTTTTCTCAATTGTTTTGTTATCAATAAGCAGGACTCTGAAAATCTTTTTAGCTCTAGGAAGTGGAAGTGCAATGGGCTCAAAAGACCTCTCACTCCAACCCAGCGTTTCCTTCTACGTGGAGATTTATTTTTGTTGTTTAAATTGCCCGACTGCTAGGAATTCAGTGTGCTGAGGTTTGTACTAACAAAATACTCAAAGGGTAGTTAGACATTGTCTCATATACTCTGTGTCTAAGTAATGGACAAGAACTGTCAGCTAGGCAAAACAAATCAAAGCCAGGGATGTGAGCTGGGAACACAAGACAGGAGAGTGAAAGGGGGAAAAACCAGGCATTTCTGCTCATCCACTGAGTTTAGGTGTGTCAGATGAGAACGGTTTGTACATCACTGTAGGAAAGGTGAATATTGAGCAGAGATGCCAGAGAGGGTATGTCTCACTACTTCAGATTTTGACTGAAAGCTTTTCCCAAGAAAAAGTGATAGCGAGGAAGAAAATGCAAATCATCTTCCTGCTCTTGAAGAGTTCAGTGGGCTAGTTCAGCGGCTGGCAATGAAAGTGTAACCTGACTCAGGGTCAGTCTGTTTAACTTGCACAGAGTGCACAACTTCTCGGAAAGTAGAGCAGTCATCTGCTGTAGATAACCAGGAAAAAAATCACTGACTTTTTCACGGTAACTGTTATCATAGTGCAAATGACCATTTGCCCACAGAGACAATGTCAAAGGCACTTTAACCTGTACAACAAATAAAGTCAGAGTGATACAGATATCCCAGCTCTGTTGCTATATGGGCTTTAAGATCACTTGTGTATGAACCTGCATGAACTTAAGAGCCGAAAGACCAATGAAGAGCAATGCATATTTTGTACTTCTTAGTTTGGGAGAAGTTGCTTTGCATGAAATTTTAGCTTGTGCAGGAGCCCTTCTGAACATCACAGGATCATTTTGGCTGGAAGAGATCTTTAAGGTCATCTAGTCCAACTATTAACCCAACACTGCTAGGTCACCACTAAACCATGTCCTTCAGCACCACATCTACGTGTCTTAAATACCTCCAAGGTATTTGTATCCCCGAGGATGGGGACTCCACCACCAGCAGCCTGTTGCAATGCCTCACAACCTTCTCTGTAAAGAAATTTTTCCTCATATCTAACCTAGATCTCCCCTGGCACAACTTGCGGCCATTTCCTCTTGTCTCACCACTTGTTACTTGGGAGAAGAAACCGACCCCAGCTCGCTATGACCTCCTATCAGGTTGTCCTAACATGTGTCCTCCCAAGACGCACTAGCTACATTCCAGGTCGGTAGCAGTAATAACTCTGTTTGCAGGTCTTGCGTGCATTATCTTGCATGTGATTATCTTTATTTTCTCTCTGTTAGGTTATGACAGCTTTTCCTCCACTCATCTGTTGCATCAACCAAGTCAGTCCTCCTGGCTGGAGCTATTTTGCTCAGGAGCCGTTTAACATTTTAGAGTCTCTGATAAAGGCTGACCTGACCCCAGCACTAGGATATTCAGCTGCAATGAACTGGACGTTTCCAACAGAGAGTGGTGATGCTTTCACATGTGTCACGTGTGGTTATACTCCAAAAAGAGGCCAAAGGATGAGACACCTCTCGATGACCAGTCCAGGAAAATGGACTGACGTGGGGTTTAGGTACACTTTTGGTTACAGCCAAATGCAAAGGGGGAGGAGCCTTAGCACTTCAGAAAACAGGTCTAGGACAAGGATCAGGAATTGTTAGTTTTCAGGACTGATAATCTGGGGGCCTGTCTCTAATATAGGGAGAGGACCTTAGGTACTTGGCACCCCTTTCTTAGCTTAATCCTTGGAAACCTGTCAAAGCTCAGCTGGAAAGGGCCCTGGGAAACCTCATTTGATTCTGAAGTTGACCTTGATTCGAGCATGGAGTTGGACCAGATGACCTGCCCCTTCCAACCTCAGTTTTTCTATCATTGTCCAAGTTGTAGCTATCCCAGCATGACGTCAAACCAAGCCGTGATCAGGGTCTTCACTCTGCAGAGAAGCTCAGGCCTAACTCACAGCTTGTTCACATGGTGATGTAAATGCTACCATTCCACTGAGACATAGACAGAGGAGAAAACTTCTGCATAATATTTGTTACAAATATTTGAGATGTAATTTTCTAGTTTCAGCGCGAAGCCTGGAAGTTTCAGAATTTCAGGAGAAAATGAATGTGCCTGTGGATTGAGGCAAACTGTTTTTGAAATGTGACTTTGCAGATTTAGTGATATTTTTGTATTTTTTGGAAGGCCACAGATGTGCCTTCACAGCAGTGCACTGAATTAAAGTCTTTGATCCTCTGCAATAGTCCCTGTAATAAGCCTAAAAGATTCTTTTTATATGGTCACTTGTTGGGGGGTAGGAGGGAACAATGCCCAGAAATGTTTCATCAGACATGTTTTCTCAGGCAGTAAAAGCACCTGAGTCATGAGCACGTGGAAGGGGAATTTTGTGTCAGACTATAGAGTAATTGAAACTTATTTTTCTCCTACTGGATCTCTTGTGCAACCTTAGTTTGAGAACACAGTACTTTAGAATATAGGTTTACACTTTTCTTTGGCTTTGAGTCATGCCATTAGGGTCAACTTTACAAAGTCAGAAATCATGAAGGCAAATGACTGTACTGGGACTCTACGTAATATTAGCTGCCATAGATGTGGATTCCTTGTTGATGTCCATTCCAAGAGGTGCACCACACTTTCAGATGGAATTATTGAAAGAGATCGTTTATCTTAAGGGCTAGTGGGAGGTAAATCTAAAAATCTTATTAGTAGTTTAAGTGCTACCTCTTTTTCCAGTCTAAGGTAACTGATATGGTATGGTTATATGAGATATCTAACCATGCCTTGTTCTATGGAATACTATTTAGTATTATTGAAGCATAGTAATGATCACTATTATATAAATATGAAATCAGAATCCTAAGAAATAAATTTACTTACAGAAAGTCAATTGTGAGGATTGAAAAACAAGCAGGGTGTGATCTTCCTTTGTGGTCTGGAACTATATACCACAGTGCTTGAGAAAGCATAACTATACAAAAGAAGGACATAAAATTCTGGCCATATAGCCCTTGTGAAGCTCCTGGAGTTCTGTGTTTGGTTCTGTGGTCACAACTGCCGAAAAGTAACTTCAAAGAGAAAGATGCAAAATAATAAAAACACAGTCAGGGCTATGGAAAACAGCAAATCATATTTAAAAAGAATGAAAAGAGAAAAAATATTTAGGAGAAAACTGAGTAGAGCAAATATCAGGAAATATTACATGAAATTAACAGAGGAGACAAGTAAAAGGACTATCAGAAATGATACTAGAAGTGAGTAAGGAAGGGAGCAGGCTTCAAAGGAAAAGACAGAAAACAGCTCAGTAAATTTGGGAATGGGTATCCCTTAAAAAGCATATTTATTCTTGATTAAGAGGCTTTTATACTTTTCCAATTAAAGCATAGGTATAATATCATTGTAATAAATTCTTCCAAAGGTTCTCAACAGTCACAAGTCTGCTGTGTACTTTTTGGTGGTTTTGCTTCTTTTCAGGGAGGAAGACTACAGTAAGGCCATGCTGGGAGCTGCCGTGTGAGCTCCGTTCTCCCAGCAGCTCTCATTTTAGGCAACATCCTTTGCAGAAACACAATCCGATCCACCCTGAGTTTATCCATCTGAAAGGGTTTAGCAGTTGGTTTAGCTCTCACACCTGTGAACGTCTGGCTAGCCTGAAAGCCCAGCTTAATGAGCTGGCTTTACTGCACCGGGTAGCTGTCTGCAAGGGAAAACAAGGAAGTGTAGGAAAAGATTAAGGAAAGAACAGAATTGTGACTTGAGTACAATGTGTGTTTATTGATCTATAGCGGTGCAGCTGTATTTTTTAATGGTTGAAGGGAAAAAGCTAAGATAAATATTTCAAGAAGTATGACTCCCATCTTTCTTGCTGTTATTCCAGCCCAGTGATCTATTCTGAAACATTTTTTTTTGTCAGAGGTGAGCTTCCTGCAGTGTTCCTGACTCAAATCTGTGTATGCAAGTGGGAAGCATTGAGTTATTTTGAAATCCTAAATACTTGAATCTTTGTGGCATGTCCTGTGAGATAGTTGAGCATAGAACAAGAATAGTTACCTAAAATAATTTCTTCATGTACAATGGTGTGCCAAGTTTATTGGTAGCACAATCCAAATGCCTGCCAATCTCAGAAATTGTTTCTAAAAATGTTTAGTAAATACGTGAACACCCGGTTGCAATATCTGGAATGATTGATCCATTTAATTTTAGAAGAAATTGCTCAGAGGCCAACAAGTACAATGCAAGGAAAAAATAATTAAGATCACATGCTGATCTTTAAATAATTAAAAGAAAATATTGCATCCCCAAGTGCAAAATTTATGCATGAATTGTTTTGAAAGAGTATATTCTTTTTAAAGACTATACCTTCTTTAAAGAGTATATGAATTTTCCACCATGCTTCAAATTATGGTGAAGAAGCCTAGCAATGAAGAATGTTGAAAGCTCATTTTCCACATACTTTTAAAAATACACAGTGAGGTTGTGGCCTCACTGAAAGGTGCAGCTGAAGGAGACCCTGAGTGGGAGGCAGAAGCTGCAGCTGGAAGCAAGTTCTCCAATGTCACGCCCTGGCCTGGCCAAGGCTGCTTTGGCCCCAGAGCACAGTGATCATTTAAGACCATGTGGAGAGAAGAGTTCCATTCTGATCAGTTCTCCTTATGAGCAGCTGTGAAAGGACTACCTGTTCCAATAGCAGCCTGGATAGTCCCCTGGTGCTGTTATTCTGGATGAATTATTTATTGATGCCACAGTCATCTAAGACTCTCAGTCCCAGGCTTGTCACAGCCATATACCACTTTTTACAGGTTTCAGTCTGTCCTTAGATGAGGGCTGGAGTAACAAGTTTTAACCTGAACCCATCAGCACTAGTGTGGCCAGCAAGAGCAGGGAAGTGATTTTCCCCATGTACTCGGCACTGGTGAGGCCACACCTTAAATACTGTGTCCAGTTTTGGGTCCCTCACTTCAAGAAGGACATTGAGGTGATGGAGAGGGTTCAGAGAAGGGCAACGGAACTAGTCAAGGGTTTAGAGGACCTATCTTACGAGGAGTGGCTGAGGGAACTGGGATCATTTAGTCTGGAGAAAAGGAGGTTCAGGGGACACCTTCTTTTACAGCTACCTGAAAGGAGTTGTGAGGTGGGGATCGGTCTCTTCTCTTATGTTACGAATGACAGGATGAGAGGAAATGGCCTTAAGTTGTGCCAGGGGAAATTTAGGTTGGATATCAGGAAAAATTTGTTTAAACAGAGGGTCATTAAGCATTGGAACAGGCTGCCCAGGGAGGTGTTGGAGTCCCCGTCCCTGGAGGTGTTTAAAAGCCATGTGGATGTGGTGCTGAGGGACATGGTTTAGTGACCCTGGCAGTGCAGGGTGAACGGTTGGACTCAATGATCTTAAAGGTCTCTTCCAACCAGATGATTCTGTGATCAGAAAGTTAATTGCCACAGCAGTTATCAGAAACATTTGCAGAGCAGCAGCAATATCCAACCTGCCAACAATTGTTAAAGCCAGCATTTCACCAGCTGGCAGAGCAACTCTCATTGTTGGGCCAATCTGTGGTTTATCTACCAGAGACAGGTGCAAACACTTAGCTTTACAGCTAAAATAGAGTATGTGTTTTAAGTATTGTAAGCACCTCAAGAATGTCCTGGGTAGGGGACACACACCCAAGTGATTGTCTTGACTTTTGATAACAGAGTTGAAAGTATTTTCTTAGTTGAGTGGTTGTTGCTGATTCCAGGAGGTTGGAAAGCCAAAAGAAAAGCACTTCTCCATCAGCACACTCGTGGGGTGAGGACTTGCAGCCTGCATTTCAGTACCTCTCCCAGATACGGGAACAAGAGGTCAACCCCTTACCGTAGCTCAGCCATGTCAGGAAAAGCATCTATGGGCGGAAAGCAAACTCTCCAGGAGGCATCTGCTTTTCAACATCTGTGCATTCATAATGATTTCAGCAGGGAATTACATGTTTAAGGACAAAAAGCACCATCTGATCTCACATGCTGAGTATTCCATCCCATCCCATCCCATCCCATCCCATCCCATCCCATCCCATGCTTGTACTGAGCCAACTAGTGCAGGATAGGGTGGTTCACCTCTAGGTTACAGTTTGTTATCAAGGCATAAAGACTGACTGTATTCATTAGCTATTAATTACTTGGGCAAAATCCAACATCCAATACTTGCATTTAAAAATAAACTGAAAAATGTTCCATTTAGGGAAACGAATTAAAAGTTATGGCTGAGCTGGTCGGTAGGTGGCACAAGAACAGCACAGCACAGCCCTGCAATATGAGCGCTGAGCAACCACCCTTGTGTCCTGAGCCATCAACGCTGAAGTTTCCCCCCATCCTCTACAATATTTATAGGCCCTGTTACCCGGTGATTTAACTAACCGAATCATCGCACTGAAGCACATGGACTGAGTGGCTTAAGTAGAAGTTCTTGCTGAAACGCTAGCTACTCCATCACTGAGTGCACTGTGTGCTCTTGACATCCGCTAACATCACTGTTGATCACTTATGAACTGCTTTCAAGCATTAAGTAAGATTGAATTCCACTGTACATCAAAATAGGCATCGACACCAAAGTACAATGCTCTGACATTTAGCAGGCTTGTGATTTGCTAACTCGAAGAAATATTGCTCATATTGCAACTGGGACATCTCAATGCCTTTAAGAGAAGGGGGAACAGACCCCTCTGCTGATAGAAAAGGTTCATTAACTGTGTTTATTTATCAACAGCACGTTGGGGGGAAAACTGGTAGAGCCACATGTCAAGGCTTCAGGCACCGGTTTGTGGACATCACTATCTGCAGGTGATCTCTCATTCTAGGGACATAGCAGTAGTCGCTAGAGAACCACATTCTGCTTGGGAGGTCAATGACGAGCACCAGACTGAGCAGCTATATTTAACCGTTGAAACTGCGATGACTGAAGGCTGTTGCCTTCGTTGGCTCTTGCCAAGGTTTTTCTTGCTGATTGGAGTTACAGGAACAACATGACTGGGTGCAAAACTGGCTCAGTGATTCCTACTTCTACTGCACAACTGCATGTCTCTTCCTCTCTACCAAGATTTTAGAGTAAAATGCAGAAAGACACATGTACTGGTTGCCCTGCCTTGTGACTCTGACATGTCATCATTCATCATTCATTTACAGAAAATGAGCTGGAGGAAAATTGAAGGGGGGGGTGTGGGGGTGTGTGTATATGTGTTGAAAATGATGTGCAAAATTAAGCACTTCTGAATGTCTCCTTTGCACCTTGGTACCAGACAACTGCATGCAAATCACCCAGAGTGTCATGAATGGGAACCAATCAAGTGTAAAAATGATGACTTCTGCCTACTGTAAGGTAAAAATATGTCTACAAATACCTTATTTTAATCTTAGGTTTGTTTGTGTTTAAAAAAGAACAAAAAAGGAGGAGGACAAACATCAAATACTGAAGAAAACAAGTTATCATCAGCACAAATATACCTGCCATTGTAATGTATTTTCCTTCAACAAGCAAAATTGAATGCTATGTAGCCAGACTCTCATGTTATACTTATTTGTCTGTGCGATTCTAAAAAGCCAATTATAAGCACTATTTAAGCATAAAATGCACCAAAGACGTCATACCTGTCTCATTTCAGATCTAATTTCTGTTTCCAGCCCACACGTACCTGCTGTTACATCTCATTTATTGCTCTAAATTATGTGCATCAGAGTCACTGCAAGTAACTGATGACACTGACATCACGGCTGTGCGGAATTCTAATCAAAATCTAATCTTCACCATTTAGAGTCCCCTCAACTCATATTTCCTTATTCCTCAAGCAAAAGAAGGCGGGAAGCCTAATTCGGAGGTGATTAAATATGCTGGAAATATGCTGAGATTGCCGAGACTGGATGTGGTGGTCCAGGAATCCCTTCCAGTCTGGTACAGCAATGGTTTCAGCAGACCCAAAGCATCATATGGCAAGTCCTTGATAGGAGCAGAAATAGGGGATGGTGCCCGTTGAAATACCAGAAGCATGCGGGTGGAGAAGATAATCTGGGTCAGCTGCTGCCTGTTATGCCAGCAGTGTTGTCACCACCGTATGTGGGTAATTCACTATGACCAGTCTCAAAATGAACTTACTGCGCAATGATTCAAGACTTAAAGCAAATTCTTCATGTTTTTTCAAAGTGTTTCTGCACCACCCATTATTTTCATTTCTGGTCATCTCCAAATGAATTTGTCTATTGTCTGCCAAAATGTAATGGAGGTCTGTGGAATTTCATATCTTCCCTTGACAATTATTTGTGCGTTTGGTTTAAAATTTCCAGACTGTTTGGGGCTGTCATACTGAATGCTGTAAGAATTCCTACTGTAGATGAGCTATGCATGGACTTTAACACAAACTGCAGGAGCAAATATCACTGGGTTTTCCATATTCCCAATAAGGATTAAAAATACTACTTACAGTCCAGACCAGGATAGATTCAACAAACTTTAAAACAAACGTGAAACACATCTGCTGGATTTGATTTGCTGGTATCATTACAAGAGGACAAGATTTGCCTACCTAGATCAGACACAAAAACCCATGACAGTGGCCCTTTGGATGACCCTACTGTGAGATTCAAAAACAAAGGAAACCTGAAACCCCACCAGCCACTGCCTTCCAGATACCATGGTGTATGTGGCAGGGCTTGCCACCCTCCTGTCCAGCCTTCAGTGGTCTCACAGCAGGACCTGCCGTAGGGACAGGCTTCAGGGCGCCTTCCGGGGTGGGCTTTGCCTACACATTTGCAGCACATGCTCTCCTGACCCGCTTAGCTTTGCTCTTGCCTGGTAGAGGGTGTGCTGGGGAATGCATGTATGGGAACTACTTTTTTGTGATCTAGGGGACATTTAAGGTAAAAAACCATGAATGTATCGGCTGAGGCAACGCTTGTAGGTGTGAGATCGGGGCCTAAATTGTCAGCTCATTGGTGGACAGGACATTTTGTCACATTACAAGACAAGCACCTCAGACAGCAGTGACAGAGTGATGAGACATGCTGGGTATTACTGTAATACCACGGGTGAAATTAGAATATAAGTAAGAAATGCTGACCACCCCTGCCAGTGCAATACTGACACGGACATGCTAAAGCTTTATTGCCCTCACTCTCAGCACCCCTATTTCCTTACATGGCAGCAGTGGTGTTGACATAGGCCACCATTCTGTGACCAGAGGCCACATGGGTTGGTGGCAGGTCACATGGGTTTCTAATATCCTTGAATCAATTCTTACTCCAGAAGAAGATGCTGCAGAGCACAGCATCTGTAGACCTGCAGATGGATGAACTTGAGCTGAAAAAGGCCCTGTTTCTTGTGACGGGCACCCTACCCACCCCAGGAGAACCGCATGCTCCCTGTCTTCCCCGAGCTTGCTCTCCCCAGGGACCGATGCCTTGGCTCCTCCGTGTCGCAGGAGTTCACGTACACACCGGACACAGGGAATCAGGATGAAATTACGCGCTGTCACCTTCATGCATAAAAGATGGCATGGCGACAGAGGGACAGCAGGGCCTCAGCAGCCATCCGCCGCATCCTCCCGGTGGCCCGGCGCTTGGTCCAGGGCTGCCGTGGGTTTGCCCAGCGGGCAGCGTGGCGTCCCAGGTGGCCCCAGGACCAGGCAGCCCCTCAAACCATGGACCTGTCCCCGTGCCTGCACTGGGTGCGGACACGGCTCTGGCGACATGGGGCCAGGCAGCGGCGGTTTTGCAGTAA
>NW_010426699.1:2721-3001 GCF_000710305.1 Buceros rhinoceros silvestris | reverse complement strand
TGTTGCGTCCTATCCCCCCTTGCCCCTGCCCCCTTTTCCACTCCTGTGCCCTCTCCGTTGCTGGCTTGCAGGTACCCTACCATGCAGATGGGGCCATGATGGAGTGGGGCCCCATGGCCTCCTGGGGGCCACCCCAGGTCCAGGGCTCTCTGCTTGTCTGCTGAGGGCACAGTGGGAGGGCAGGGGTATGGCTACGGCTGTCTGTCCCCCACAGCCCGAAATGGGAGACCCCCTGCTCAGCCCACCCTGGGGCTGGTGGGCTGTATTTGGGAGAGGCTGG
>NW_010426699.1:0-2569 GCF_000710305.1 Buceros rhinoceros silvestris | reverse complement strand
AGGCTGGTTTGAAAGGGTCCTTTCCTACACAGTTAGGCACTTTTTCACACTCTTAAGAGAGTTTTAAGAGGGGATAGTTTGTGTGTTGGAAGTGGAATATAAGAAAATGCAGAATAATACCTGCCCCTCTCTTTTTCCGACCAGCTTCACGAATCCAAAAAGTTTGATTGAAATGAACGTAACACAACAGGCGTGTGAAATGTCACAGCGCAGACAATGTCCTCTTTGGCTAGTAGAAGCCGTGCCCATTACTGAGCTAGTGTATATATAGCCTTGCTGCAAGTTGCTGGGTTACGTTAGTCACCATTTCACCGTGGTTTTACCAGAGATAGTTTGCTTGCCTTCCATGACAGACCTTAGAGGCTGCAGCGGGTGCCACTCTACAGAGATCCAGTTACATCTAGCTGATTTATTCAGGCTGCCTTTCAGCTGGCACCTTGGAGAGAAATGCTGCCAGTGGTTCTGCAGAGGCTCAGCAAGGGTAACGCATCCGTGACAAACTGGGGAAACAGAGGGGATTTCTTTGGTTCAGGCAACTGTAGCATCTAATCACTCCTGAGGAGGTGCAACGCAGTGACTGTCCCCTACCAAGGGATCTTGGAATGAGAATGCCGTTCAGGCTACACTCCAAAAGCATCAATATAATAAAATGAGGATGCTGTCTGCCCAGAGCTCGCGTTCTAGTTTATCCATGGAGATACCAATGTCTGTTTAAATTTTTCTAACTCATATGTTGCAGCATAGACACCCACCTCTCACATTTACCTACTTAAATATTGTTTTGTTTGCCTTTCAGATGCGAAATATTACTGGTAGAAGTCAGAAAGTCTGATTTTCCTAGTTGTCGTTTGATTGTTCTCAGTTGCTCACTGATTTTTGATGCTTGCAGCTTTGTGAGGATTTTGGTGTGCCGCAGTTTTATGATCAATTCTCTAGCTGTTGATGAAGTAGAGAAAAGGAAGCAGTTCTGTTTCGTGTCTGCTTAGGATTACGTTTACCTTTTCCATTTGAAGCTTCTTACTCGTAACAAACATGCATTTGGCAGATGCATTTGGAATGTATATGGAAACTTTGTACCACAACATTCACTTCAGACATTAACTGTCCTATGAATGCATATGTTCTTTACCCGGGCTGTCCTCTGAGTTAAGAACTACTGCCAAATGCATGCAGCAGCACTTAGCTCAAGCTGTAATAATGGGAAATTTGAGAATGGCAGATACTCTGAATAATTGAAGGAGGTTTCTTTGTTTGACAATGGTGCTATCTTTGTACATCTCTCCCAAATGTCTTTTTGTCTTGCTTCTGGCTTAGGGAAACGTTGCAGCACTAAACAGAAATAAAAGAGGCATAGCGATTATTTTCATGAGTCTGAAGAATACTGATCAGTTAAAAGAGTGTTTGCTGGCTTTGTTGCAAGAAATAACTTCTGGCATCTTTAACTATATTGCTTTAGCCTGCATTGGTGAAGGAGCACTGCTTTCTGTGATCTGTGCTGAGACCAGTCCTTGCAAGTTCCTTGTGTCCACACTCAGCTTGTCCTCCATCTGCTGAGGCGATGCAGAAAAATTGCTGTTACGGGAGTTGTGCTACTCTTCTGTTCAGAAATCTGCAGTTTAGGATTAAAGAGAAAAAATAGTAATGGAAACTACTGCTGGCTGGTTTCCAAAGACCCTGCGAGCACAGACTGTCACTGTACCTTTTTGTTAAAGCAGTCATTCAAAGGAACAGCCAGGGGACATCGCAGTCCTGTGCCTGGCCTTGTGGCCCCTTTTTGCAGCAGGTCCCCTAAGGAAGCTGCCTGCAGGCACGTGTGCTCCTGGCAAAATCGCTGCATTGAACAAAGGCACGTTTTCAAACGGGAAGCAACGCTTTCCTCACTGCCTCCCTGGATGCGTCTGTCCCTCCGGCCAAGGGAAAGCAACTGCAGCTCCCACCAGAGAACCCCTCTGAGAGGCTTTTGACATTTGCAAAATGACTCTCTGTTTTCACCTCGCAGCGAGGGCTGGTTCCAATACTGTGGAAGACATTGAACAGAGAGCTTAAGCTCATGATACTGCTGTAAAAACTGATGGTACTGGAACTAAATGAAATCTGCTCTCCTGATGGATGTTCCTGTGTCCATGCAGATAAAAAACGTTGTGAAGCTTTCCTGGAGTGGGGCAGTCACAACATCTTCTTCTCCCTGGGCTCTCTAGGGTCTCGTACAGGTTGACCTGCTTTTTCTTTCATTTCCCTTGGCCCAGCCATATATGGCTCACGAACGTTACAGAAACTTGGGGTCTCCAAGACTGCTGCCTGGCTGCTAGGTTTGGCTGAAGCTGGACAGTGGGTTAAAAAATATTGATGATCAGAGTGTCATCACATGCACAATGTTTCCTTAGGAAAACAGGCAAAAAGGTCCTGCTCATGCCAGGGTTGGAAGGTGAGTTTGAATCATGCTAGTATTAACTCCATGGAGCAAGTCTTTAAACTGTGTTAGGAAAAGTCTGAAACGCAGCTGTTTGCTGCTACTCCCCAAAATGTACTTGGCTTCTGGCCACCAACACATGTTAAAGCCCTGGGGATT
>NW_010426698.1:0-355 GCF_000710305.1 Buceros rhinoceros silvestris | reverse complement strand
AGGGGGAGACGGGTAACGCCTGTGTTACCTCAGCCGTGTCCCGTCTGTCGTAAAAACCCCTTTCGGGTCACAGAGGTGTAGTGATGACGGGCAGCCGGCAGCACGGCGAACTGGCTGGAATGCAGGGGGAGACGGGTAACGCCTGTGTTACCTCAGCCGTGTCCCGTCTGTCGTAAAAACCCCTTTCGGGTCACAGAGGTGTAGTGATGACGGGCAGCCGGCAGCACGGCGAACTGGCTGGAATGCCTGACATACTGAAGTCATTCCACCTCCCTGCAATTAAGCTGTTGAAAGTTATTAACTGGACTTCAAAGGAACAGTCCGCTGTCCCGGGTCTTGGCCAGTGCCACCGCAA
>NW_010426697.1:0-7189 GCF_000710305.1 Buceros rhinoceros silvestris | reverse complement strand
TCAAACTGGTTTTATATTAAACCAGGACATCCTACTACACAAGACTTTAGACACATGACCTCAGTTCTGCAAAATGTCTCAGGTGTATTCAAAGTGCAAGTCATCAAGGTCCAAACTGTCAGAGGCTATGAAGTCTCAAACCCTTACTTGCTTCAGTGACCAGAGGACACATAAAATGCTTAGCAATCAATACAGCAAGTTCTGCAAATTTTGTTCCTATCTTCTTCAGGCACTCAGATGAAGTACCTTATATGCTCATATACAGATATGCTCAGATTGAAAGAGTAAGACTGGAAAAAATATCTATCAATTCACTGTAGTGTCTTTTCACAAAAATTGAATCATGTAATTTAAAGGAAACATGCTATTGCAGGCCTCATTCTTTAGGGATACTTTCAAAAATTACTTGTTTTCAAGGAGTCTAATAAAATAATTGCTTTTGTTACTATAACTTATTAACTGTAGTATGGTCATTTAATGAGGTATGGAGACACATTTTGTGTTATATAAAGTGTGTTTTATAGAGCTTCCCTTGGGGAACATAATAGGGCAAATACGATTTAGGTGCCATTTGTGTTTATTAAGAATAATGAAAAGAGAACAAGCTATTTCAGCAGTCAATTACCCTTCTTAACAATTTATACTGTAATTCTTAAAATAATTTAGTCTCAAAGCATATAAACAGAAGAAAAAATACATTACGAATTTTCACTTTTTTTGTCTTCAATAAATGTGTATATGTTTTCACAAGTACAGATGTGAAAAAATGTTTCCTTTTTATATATACACGCACACATATACACATATGTGTATATACATATATATATGCCTACACATGTATGTAAATACATTCATGCAATATTTAACACTTTGATTCACAGTAGCATAATACAACATTCTAAGAAAAGTTTTTTTAAAAAAACATAAATTTACTCTGCATGGATGTGAGCATTGAAAAACTGGAAATAAAACTGTTAAAGTACATAAACATACAAAAAGATATTTTAGTGTTATGGCTAAGACTTGTAGTCCTCTACCATTTCAGGAAGGATAGTCTTGAACAAATAAGAAACCAAAGTGTTACCCAACTATCAAAATGATGTTCATTCTATGCTGGATGTCTCTTTATAAATGAGAAACCTTCTTGGTTATAATCAATTAATACAATAATGACAAAATAGTATGACAATTGCAATAATTTAAAAAATGTAATACTATATATAATCTCAATAACTTATGCAGTATTTTCATATTATAAACAAATACATTTATAATAGATTCTTTTCACAGAAAAGAAGTTTTAAAAATGCCTCATAAGAATAGCTCTATATGTATAATTTTGTAGACTTCACCACCTTAGATAGGAACTCCTCTGATGTTGAGTGTTAAAATCCATGCTTCACTCCAATTAGACTGAGTCAGAAGCCTCCCATCAGATAAGAAAAAATGAGGGGGGAAAAAAGATTTCTAAACCAGAAAAAGCTGCACAAAACATTGATTTACCTTTGCAAATTCATATTTATTAGTATGCATATTTATTAGTATACTGTCCAATAAACATTGCCAGTTGTAGGAGGGTATTTTAGCCACATCCCCTGATTTTTTATTTATCACAGCTGCAAGATCTATCAAAGAGTTTTACAAAATGAAATATTATCCAAATTTGACAATATGTAAGTTATGAAGAAACACTGCTGATGAAGTAAAAAAGCATGTTCATAGAGGTGATTTCACAGTACAGCAGCATATCAGAATACTTGGTATTCAAAGCATATTCTTTTCAGTTACATGACATTTGTCCTCTACAGATTGGGGGTTTGGGGTTTTTTTTAGTCCATTCTGTCTTGTAGGAACACTGAAATTCTATCTTGAACAATATGGTTCCTATTATCAGAACTCTTTGGTACTTAAATCTAATCTTGCTGAAGTTAAATTAACGTTAAATACTGTAAGGAGTATTAGGAACCAGATGCCTACTGGGAATGAGTAAAAAAGGTAAACTGATCCATAAACATTTGTAATGCAAACAATTTTCTCAACCTAGACTGTATTACTGCTCTAGAGATTTTGACCCTTATGAGTTGTGGAGGAGCACTTTGCAATACGTAGCTTTCTGTAGAACCACAGAAAGGAGTTTTATTCTTGCCCTTGAATGAAAAAAAGTCAAACCAATGTGAGATCAAAGTATTAAATTCTTTCCCCTTACTCTTTGAAAATCTTGGTTACATGGATCAGATTTCCAAAAATCGTGTTGGAAGTTGCTTGTGTGTATTTCATTGGTATGGGTTTGTATGAATAACTGTCACTGGTTTGGCTGAGGCAGGCCTAACCACAGGACAAATTCTCTCTCTTCATATCAGCCCCTTCTCCATTTGAGGAGGAAAGGGATAGGAGAGAGATAAAGGGAAAGACAAAGTAAGTGGGCGAGGCCTCAGCTGAGTTTTGAAAACTTAAATTATTTTAATGACAATTAAATGATATTATATACAATAAACAACAACCAGATATTAACAAATATAGACAAGGTTCAAGGATCTGGTGTGGCAAGGGTTAAACTGCAGGCAAAATACCAGTTAATGTCTGCGGCAGGTAGCTTTGAGCAGGGACAAGGACTGGCCCCCACAGGGCCAGACAGCAGCAGTGACAGTGGAGCTGACGGGAGGCAGTCGCAGTGTGATGTAGGAATTTGTGGCAGGCAGCGGGCGAGCGGCTTCATGGATAGAGCAGCGGTCAGGAGCAAGCGAGCAGCAGCGAGTGAATGGCCCCACAGAGCAGCCACCTTAGCTTAGTCTTCCTCAGAGCAGCTGAGCACAGCTGCAGGATAGCCAGTCCCCTCAGCAGCAGCTGCAGCACAAACTGAAACTCTAACAACGTTTGTAGCATGGCCAGGGCAGGAGGTCTGTCACTCTCTGTACACAGTTTCTTGAAGATACATTGTCCCACCAAGGAGCTCCACAGCCAGTGAGGGGCAGTGACGTGCAGGGGGAGGAACACCTGAACTAGTTTGTGTCATACTGGTTTTATATGAAACCAGGACAATAACTTTACAGAAAACATTGAGCAATTGACTGTGTGAAACCTTCAAGTCACAGAAAGTAATGGCCTTTTATTTCAATGCAATTCTGAGTTCATTGGGTTATACTCTACTAAAATATGGTCGCTGAGGACAAAACAGTGTTATCTGTGTGTCAGCCTCAGGCTGTGTGGTCACTGTGGTCCTTCCTTACTTTCGTGAGGCTAAACCACAAATGGACTCCATTATGCGACATTAGCATTCACAATCCAGCTTTCTTTTTGATTTTGTGTTTATTTTTATCAGCTATAAGCAAAAGGCAAACTCAGAACAGGAGTTAATACGGACCTGTTGTGCAAATGTGAAACACAATTCCATCTCACAGGTACACTGTTTCAGCAAGATTGCTCTGGTGATGTTGATTTTTGTGTTTGCCTATGTGTTTGTGTGTGCGTACAAAGGGATGATCTGAATAGACCTTGATGCCACAAACATATGTTGGTTAATTTGTTTGTTACGATGTATCAGCATGCGGATCGACATTTTGGGTATGGAGTGGAAGGCCACTCACTGAACAAATGTCTTTCAGGTGAAGAAGACTGTCATGGTCAAGACTGGGCCAACCAGTAGACGAATGACAATTCCTCTCTACTTACCCCTCTCCCTTCCAAAGGGGAAGAGAAAAGTAATAAGGGAGAGAGACTCATGAATTGGAAAAGAAAACTATAACTGCTCTAATGAAAATAATAATAATAAAATTGTATAAATACATACAAATACATATAAATACATACAAAACCAATGCTTGAAAACCCCCCTCAAGGCAATCACATCACCATCACCACTGATGCTGCAGGACAGGCACTGGAGAAATCCTAGACTGGACTCAGGAGCAGATGGGAACTGGATTCAGAAGCTGGATTCTGGAATCAGATTCAGGAATGCACAGACTGGGATCAAAGGCAGAATCGACAGAATCTTACTTGGACACCAGCCATTGAAGAAGAGAGCTTGACTCTTGTGATCCCTCAGGTTTACACTGACTATGATGTCTATGGGATGGGACACCCTGTTGGTCAATGTAGGGTCACCTGTCCTATCTGCTCCTCCCCACAGGTGCAGCCTCTACCTTACTGCACCCCCACCGTGGTACACAGGATTGAGCAGTGACCTTGGTCTGCACAGGAGCAAGAATCAGCCAGAGCCTTTCTGCACACCAGTCCCTGGTTGTAACTGCAAACACTGAACGTTATCACTTCTAGCAGCAGACACTGTCTGCAAAACTATGTCATTAGCTTTAGAAAGAGCAGTTCCTTAGCAGAGACTGAGCTGAAGAGTAAAATCTCTGAACAGAATTAGTTCTGTTCTAACTCAAACCAGGACAAAAACTAACTGCATGAAATTATCTTGAAAGAAAACATGAATTGTTGGGATAACCCATAAGATATTTGAGGCCACCATCACCATGAAAACAATGTATATCTATGTTTTTCTTTTTCCTATAAAACTCAGAAGTAAAAACTAGCAAAACTCACTAAATGACTTCACCATGTTGCTAAAGGTATGGTCCTGTTTTGAAAGATTGCATTGGAAAAGGTAAAGGCTTAGTGTGATGAGAGTGCAGTGGGAAGAAAAGGTCTTGCAAGGAAAACATATAAAGACAAAAAAATTCTTGCTGTAATAATTCTACGTATTTTCTCAGATTTAGGAGTAAAAATACATTTTCTTCCACATTTAACTATTTTTCTATGGGTGGCATACTTAAAGCACACAATCTGATTCCAGTAATTTCTCATTTTTTAAAAGAAATTAACATTCTATTTGACATTTTGCTGTGATAATTTTGGAAATGATGTTTTAAGGTCACCTTAAAAAACCAGCCCTACACTATTATTGTTCATTATGATAATGAAATGAAACAAAGAGCATCTAGAACAAAAAGTCATTAATATTTATTTGCAAAAGTTTAATTTTCTTGAGCAGCAATGATACTCTGCAAAACTTTTTATTCATTGATTCGAAATAAGACATTATCAATCAAAGCTAAAGTGTTATTGCTTCATAATGCTAAAAGGACGTCTAATTTAAAAAGCAAAGCTTTTGAAAGGTAGAAAATGTCAAAATTTAACTATATTTTTATATATCGGGATTTTTATTTCATGGTTGCATTTCTTCCTGTGGAATTTCTGTAAAATTTCTGAAATATTTCACTTATTTTTAGATCTTCCATATTCAGAACATATTTCCATGCCTTACTTATTCCCTCCATCAATACCATGGATATGGCAAGCACAGAAATACAGAATCATGGAATGGTTGGGCTTGGAAGGGACTACAGTCCAATTGGTCTAACAGTCATCTGAACCAACTCTCCTGCTCAAAGGAGAGTCAGCTAATGCAGGTTACTTCAGACCATGTCCGGTCAAATGATGAATATCTCCACAGTTAGAGACTCCAAAACCTCTCTGGGCAACTTGTTCCGGTGTTTGACCACCCTCACAGTTAAAATTTTTTTCCCATCTTCACACTGTTATTTTGTGTGTTTTAATTTGTGTTCATTGCATTTAGTCCTGTTAATGGGCACCACTGAAATGAGCATGTCTCCATCTTCTTTGTTCCCTTCTACTAGGTGTTTATATACAGTGATAAGATGACCTCTGAGCTTTCTTTTCTCCAGACTGACCACTCTCAGTCTCTCTTGATATGGAGATGGACTAGATGCTCCTGTTCCTTGATCTTCTTCATGGCCATTGGCTGGACTTTCTCCACTAAGTCAGTATCATTCTTGTACTGGGGAGCCCAGAACTGTGCACAATACCCTGTGTGTGTCCCACCAGTCCAGAGAGGAAGTATCACTTTCCTTGACAATGTTCCTCCTAATGCTGCCCGGTATATTGCCAGCCTTCTTTGCCACAAGGGAACACTACTGTCTCATGTCTAACTTCCTGTCCACGAGGATCCCCAAGTCCTTTTCTGCAAAGCTGGTTTCCAGGTGGTTGGCCTCCAGCATGTTTTGTTGTTTGGGGTTATTCCTCCACAGCGGCAGAACTTCACATTTCCTCTTGCTGAGCTTTATGAGATTCCTACCAGTCTGTTTCTCTAGCCTATCAAGGTCCCTCTGAATAGCAGCATAACCCTCTGGTCTATCAGTTGCTCCTCCCAGGTTTGAGTTGCCTGCAAAGTTGCTGAGGGTGCACTTTGTCCCAGCAAGCAGATTGTTGAAGAAGTTGAACGAGATTAGCCCCTGGGATACAGAATTAGTGACTGGCCTTCAGCTGGATTTTGTGTTATTGGCACAAGCATTCAGCCAGTTTTCAATCCATTTCACCATGTGCTTGTCTAATCCATAATTTGTCAGCTTGTTTACGGGTACATGTAAGACGTATCTTATGTAAGACAGTGTCAAAAGTCTTGCTAAAGTCAAGGGCAAACAACAGCAACAGCTCTCTCCTTAGCTCGGCAATATCCCCTCCGCCTCACAGTCCACCACTTTTGCTGAAACTGCGGATGTCTAGCGCTCAAGTTCCTTATACATGTTAAGTCCAGGAGGACTGAGGGCCATTAAGGGGCAATCCTGCTGCTTGCTTAGTCACTTGAACTTGTCCAAAGACAGCAAGAATTTCCTAAGGAATCTTTTACTGGGTACTGAAAGTGAAGGTGTAAGAGAGCAGTCCAAGACAAATGGGCTAAATAACAGCCAACATTAACAATTTCTCACTTGTAATTTCACAGTGTCATTGCTGAAACACATCAGAGTCTCAGAAATGAATAATACTAGCGCAGTATTAAAGTGGAGACCTCAAGTAATTTTCAACATCTTTGAATATATTTCTAACTTTGTTTTGAAGAATGAAACTATTAGTTTCTCAGTGTAAGAGATAATGTCCTGGTTTGAGCTGAAACTTCCTGGTTTGAGCTGAAACTGCCTTGTTTTGGGTAATGGACGAATAGGAATTATTCCATGCAAATACGATAATTCCACATTTAATTGGTTAAGAGAGTCAGGTGCAATGTTACATGTCAAGGCTTTAAAAAGCAGCAGGCTGAAGGGACTGTCCTCTCTCTCTTCCGGACTCGCTGCACAGAGGGGGCCTGCTGTGGACCTGCTGTCAGACGTCCAGGCCTGACCAGGCCGGCCGGAGACAACCTGGCGAGCGACCAGCCCGAGACCTGAGG
>NW_010426696.1:2314-3468 GCF_000710305.1 Buceros rhinoceros silvestris | reverse complement strand
GACGGACCGGGAGGGCCTGCTGGCCAAGGTGGGCCCCAGCGTGGGTGACCCGGCCGGCCGCGGGGTCCCCAGCGTTGGCCCCGCGTGGACATCTGTCACTCTGGTCCCAAGGAGCTGGAGGACACCAACAAGTGGGGGCTCAACGTGTTTAAAGTCGCCGAGTACTCAGGCAACCGCCCGCTGACGGTCATCATGTACAGCATCTTCCAGGTGAGCGTCCCGCCGGCACGTCCCTGTCCCCACGCCTGGACGGGGATGAGCCACCTCCCGCCTCCCCGCAGGAGCGTGACCTGATGAAGACCTTCCGTATCCCCGTTAACACCTTCATCACCTACATGCTGACGCTGGAGGACCACTACCACGCCGACGTGGCCTACCACAACAACATCCACGCTGCCGACGTGGCTCAGTCCACCCACGTCCTCCTCTCCACGCCGGCGCTGGAGGTGAGCCTTGGTCACCCAAGGCCACCGAGGCCACCAAGTGTGACTGGTGAGGCCATAACATGTCTGCAATGCCTTTTTCCACTGTTCCTAGGCGGTCTTCACAGACCTGGAGATCATGGCTGCCATCTTTGCCAGCTCCATCCATGACGTGGACCACCCTGGTGTCTCCAACCAGTTCCTCATCAACACCAGTGAGGCAGGGTGCAGGGATGGAGCTGGGGGGGTGTGGGGGACCCCAGCGTTCAGGAGCCACCCCAGGGTGACCAGTACCATCTCGCAGACTCGGAGCTGGCGCTGATGTACAACGACTCCTCGGTGCTGGAGAACCACCATCTGGCTGTGGGCTTCAAGCTCCTCCAGGAGGAGAACTGTGACATCTTCCAAAACCTGAGCAAGAAGCAGAGGCAGTCGCTCCGCAAAATGGTCATTGACATGGTATGGGGGCGTCTGAGTTGGGGGGGCTTTGTGGTGGGGTCAGGCTGAGCCCCGCTGCCGGTTTGCCCTGCCCAGGTGCTGGCCACAGACATGTCCAAGCACATGAATCTGCTGGCGGATTTGAAAACCATGGTGGAGACCAAGAAGGTGACGAGCCTGGGGGTGCTGCTGCTGGACAACTACTCTGACCGGATCCAGGTACAGGCACAGGGACGCGAGTGGGGAAACCTTCCCGGTGCTGAAGGCTGCTGGGATGTCCTGTTTGATGCCACC
>NW_010426696.1:1851-2173 GCF_000710305.1 Buceros rhinoceros silvestris | reverse complement strand
GTCTGGCCACGGCCAAGGGAGTACCAGGCGCAGAGATGGTGGCCCTGGGGAACAGGGGGTGAGGGACACCGTGTCCACGTCCACAGGTCCTGCAGAACATGGTGCACTGTGCCGACCTCAGCAACCCCACGAAGCCGCTGGAGCTCTACCGGCAGTGGACCGACCGCATCATGGTGGAGTTCTTCCACCAAGGCGACCGCGAGCGGGAGAAGGGGATGGAGATCAGCCCCATGTGTGACAAGCTCACCGCCTCCGTGGAGAAGTCCCAGGTGGGGCAGCGGCGTGTGGCCAAGCTGGGGGCCACAAGGCCAGGCGGGGGGCA
>NW_010426696.1:1088-1728 GCF_000710305.1 Buceros rhinoceros silvestris | reverse complement strand
GGCCGGGCGGGGGGGCTCAGCTCTGCCTTCCCCTTAGGTGGGCTTCATCGACTTCATCGCCCACCCGCTGTGGGAGACGTGGGCCGACCTGGTGCATCCCGATGCCCAAGAGATCCTGGACACGCTGGAGGACAACCGGGAATGGTACCAGAGTATGATCCCGCGCAGCCCGTCCCCACCGCCCGAGGGACCCGGCGCATCCCCCGCCACCACTGACAAGTTCCAGTTCGAGCTGACACTGGAGGAGGAGGAGGAGGGTGAGTCGGACACGGAGCTGGAGGGGGCTGAGAGCCCCTTGGACGAGGATAACAGCGGCTCCAAGACACCAGCCACAGATGACTCAGAGCTGGCTGACACCGAGCACTTGTCACCTGTCCCCGGGGATCAGGACTCGCCTGTCACCCGCCCCAGGGACGTGGACAACCGGCGGGCGCTACACTGGAGGAGGAGGAGGAGGGTGAGTCGGACACGGAGCTGGAGGGGGCTGAGAGCCCCTTGGACGAGGATAACAGCGGCTCCAAGACACCAGCCACAGATGACTCAGAGCTGGCTGACACCGAGCACTTGTCACCTGTCCCCGGGGATCAGGACTCGCCTGTCACCCGCCCCAGGGACGTGGACAACCGGCGGGCGCTTGAGG
>NW_010426696.1:523-913 GCF_000710305.1 Buceros rhinoceros silvestris | reverse complement strand
CAGGGGCTGTGCCTGGACACGGAGGGCAATGTCACATTCCTGCCCTTGGGCACGTAGTGGCACTGGCCCAGTGGGTCCCCTCACTGCCACAGGGATGTGGGACTGGGCGCTGGGGACAGCGGAGAGCTGGCAGTGGGCTGGCAGTGGAGGGCACCGGCTGCCAGGACGCAGGGACACCCAAAGCGTGTCCCAGTGGGAGCTGGGCAGGTCCTGATGGGCACAAGGACGCTGTTCACCCTCTCGCAGCAACTGTCCCCTGCTCCCACCCCGCGTCCCCGTGTACAGCCCACGGGAAAAGTTCTGGTCCCCTTCAGACAGGGCTTGGGGACACCGGGCTCCTGCGTGTGCCAGCTCTGGGGACATCCTGCGCCGCAGGGCTCTGGGAACAGC
>NW_010426696.1:0-316 GCF_000710305.1 Buceros rhinoceros silvestris | reverse complement strand
GCAAAGTGCGCTGGTGACAGTCCCCCAGCACGAGGGAGCCCCGGCAGCGGGGCAGGGCACTGGCACCAGTCAGCGGGTTGGTTACTCGCCGGCAGGTTCACGTTCTAAAGCCTTTTGTAGCTCACGTTTTAATACCAGCCTCACCCCGGCGCACTCACACGCCGTCCCGGGGCAGGACGCCGCGGTTCTGCTCGGTGACCGGCACTCGAAATGCTGCATTTGTACTTTGCACTTCGGGCCCCGGCGGGCGCCGTGACCCCCCGGGGTCCGCCTGGTTCTTCCTTCACCTTCCAGAGATTAAACCTGGTTTGTTCCC
>NW_010426695.1:13692-16088 GCF_000710305.1 Buceros rhinoceros silvestris | reverse complement strand
GGGGAGCGCACCCTCTGCCCCTGCAGCAGAACCAGGCGCCGCTCGCTCCAAACCCAAAGGGCAAAGGAAGCGAAAAGACCCGCGGGGGAAAAGCAGCCCAGAACCCGGCATCTTTAAACCCCCGGGAAGCGCCCGTCCCCCTCCCGGCAGCCCGGCGAGCACGCCCGGCCGGGCCGATTTGAGGAGGGGTGGGGAAAGAACCGGCCCGAGCTCACAAACAGGTCCTTTCCCCACCCCTTTTTTCCTTTTTTCTTTTTTTTTTTTTTTTGTAATTTAAACCCACATTTCAGAACAGTAATTTAAATTTAGGGAAACACTGTGCTTTACAAGACTTCCTATGTTTGTGCACTTGGATCCCAAACTGTCACAGTGATTAAAAAAATTAATCTCAGAACACTTTATAAAAAGAATACTTATGTTACTGTCCCTGTTTTCTAACAGAAAAGCTTGGGTACACACGCGTGCAGTTTATCCAAGTTACTCCAGACAAAGACAGAAAAAGGGTCCTATTCACACTTGTTATCCACCCCCCTGCTTCCCCCAGTACATCACACCCCTCACTGGGAGGTGGCAAAGCAGAAGCTGTTCAAACAAGCATAAAGGGTCTGACTCCTGCCCTGAATCGACAGCCGCCCCCTGCGCTGCCCGAGCTCGGTGCTCAGCAGCAGGTGAGGAGCAGGCACCCTGCACCAGGACAAGATCGCGGCTTGGCTCGGGCAAGATAGGTAACGCTGATGAAGCGCCTGGCCCGTGAGGTGGGTATCTTTACCTGGTCCACAGGCTTCCTATCCCATCACTGGTTTTACTTCAACTGGAGAAGCCAATTTACATTTAGATTCGGCCTTGAAAAGAACAGAACTCATTTCTTCCTCTAATGTTGCAGTTGTAGCAGATGCCATGGCCCCAGTACCCAGCACTTGCAGAGTTCGCTGCTGCGCAGGGACGTGGCATGCCTGAGTGCCAAGGCGGGACAGACAAGAGCACTGGCTGGGTGAGAGCAGACCTGACACTCTCCCAGTCAAACGCCTGGCCTCGTCTACAGTCACCGTGAATTCTTTTCTGTGTTCAACAATGAGAGATCTTGCAACAGCCTGCTCCTGAAAATATACCCACGCATGAATAAGTGTACTCAAACTCACAGTCCCACAGAATCCAATTAAACAAGCCAAGAGTGTAAAGTTATTCACGTATTCCAGGCTATGGATAGCTGGGTCCAACACTCATTTTGGGCCGGTGCCAGCTGCAGTAACCGTCCCTTTATCTGTGTTCCGTTTCTCAGCTATACAATTAAAAGTTAAATTCAAACCATCCTATTCCCAGCGGGCCCTCAAGGATGAAACTTTTATAGGTCTTTAAATACATTATGTATTGACTACTTGTGTCTGTTTTCTAGCAGATCTCCCATGGATTCTATGGGGAAAGCACAAACCAATGAATTATGTATTGGGGATTCTCTGCTGATCTCGGTGTGTAATTGTTACAGCGCTCGGAATAAAAGGAACATCGTTATTTGATAATTAATTACGCTCCAGTTGCTGTCACCTGGGAAAACCAGATAGCACTGAGGCAAATGGGGGGTCAATAATATTAATATAGTTGATCACTGATCTTGCATATACAAGTACCAATTAGTTAAGCAGAGTTAAACAGTCAGCGATAATTTGCATTAGACATTCTGAATGTAGAGATAAATTAAACACATAGTTAGAGGAATGAAGGTACCAACTTAAGCTGCAATAGTGATCTATTTTCCTTTTTTCAGGTTACACTGAAGGGATGCCAGGTTACATTTAAGGCTTCAGTGTATCCTGGATGTCAAACTCACCTCCAAGCTGTTAGCATGACAACAGCTTTATGCGTTGTGGTTCAAAAATGAACAGAAGCAGGAGATGTCAATAGATGTTCAGTGCTGGGAAGAGGAACAGACCAGAGCACAGCAAGGATATTTATTGAATCTGGCTTTGAAGGTGGCAGCTGTGCCTACACCATTCTCTCCATGCTCGTATTCCCATACAAGCCTTGCACATGGCTGAACATCCAGATCTTTAGCTTCAGCGAGATGACCGGACCACGCTGAGCATAAAACACACACAGAGCTGTTTTATGGGATTAGAGCTTAAAGGAGAGCAGATGGAGGCTGGAGCAGCCTGGTTTGGTGCTTCTTTTACACATCAGTCACACATCGGAGAAAGCAAACGAGGCCTAACGCTGACAAGGACGGGTACCTGTGCTGCCAGCAGCCTCCCTGAGCTGCCGTGCAGGTGGTTCCCAGCACTGCACACCCAGATACTGGGGGATGGGGTGAACCTCCATATGGAAACAGCACTCAGTCATTTTCACAAAAGGCTGCTTTCTGCTCCATCCGAACGGTGATTCTGAGCAGCCACAACCATACG
>NW_010426695.1:9041-13591 GCF_000710305.1 Buceros rhinoceros silvestris | reverse complement strand
TTGTTTTGCCCCAGCCACAACCATACGGAGTGTCTTCCGCGGGGTCCAAGGCAGGCTTACAGCTGCTGCAGCAGGTTAACCCTGGGAGCACCGATGCCTGCCCACCACTGCCGCCAGACTGCGCACGATAGAAAGTGGCACATTCCCGGTCTCACACTTCCGCAGAGAGCTGTGCTATATTAACATACGTAAGAGAGATGGAAAACCAGACCTGTTTGCTTTTCTATGACAACCAGATGCTACAGTGTAACTTGGCCTAGATAAGGCTGGAAACTGGCTGGCTGCTCCGGGAAGGCGGTTGCTCCATCCGCGTGTGGAGAGGACCTGCTGGTGAAACTTTATTATTTAAGGAGGGTGGGGCCCTCGTCTTTCATCTCTCAGAGGGGAAAAAAAATAGACTGAAACAGCCTTAACCGCCACTGATTCATAGGATATTGCGCCAAGCCACAAAGAGATAAAATTTGGACTGCTATTTGGAGAGCTCTGATTAATCTGCAGTACAGCAGTTTTCTCCAGCCATGACCTCGGCAGTAATGACACAACTGAATAGAGTCTTCCACAGGTTTGCTAGTACACAACTCGCCCAGGACTCCTTGGCTTGTGCCTACAGTATCTGGGAGTCACACATGAACCCCATACAAGAACAGCATAAAAATCAACACCGTGTATCAGCGCTGCTGATCACGTGCATTTAGCTTTGAGCAGTCAAGAAACAACAGCTTAACACTTAAAACAAATGAGAGCATGAGATTTGTGACACCTAATCTAACGCTTTCAGAGCCAAACCACCGATGGCTCTGTTCCAGTCGGTATCGAGTCCAAACGGCCGAGCATTCCTTACAGGAGACGCAGTACTCACACAGCAGAGCGCTTCCAGGGCTCAGCTCTGCCCTTGGCCTGAGCCAGGCTGCCCCTTTCACCCACCTGCAAATCAGATGTTCTCCTCAGGCATTGCCAGGGTCGGGGAGAAGAAAATTCATCATACGTAAGCCTTGCAGCACGCAGAGAGAGCATCATGCTCAGCTGTTAACCTGTAAGATCTGCTCCTGCCATTTGTATTGCCACGTAGTTATCAGAGACTGATGCCTCCTCCCTTTACACTTGAAGCTAGCGAAGCATTACCATTGTCTTTCCCTTTCCTAACACGCAGTAGACACAGCTGCTGCCCACCTTGCTACATGGACTTCATACACGATCCAGTAGCTTTATACAGTTTTGTTATTGTCTTGTTAACTACTGCCCTTAGCACTCAAAAGCACTTGCCTCTAGGATGGAAGGGTGGGTCCCAAACTTCTTGGCCAGGGTGAAGTGCATTATTTTTAAAATGAGCTATCTTGGAGAAACTGACTGTAATATTATCTGTAATGAAATTTCTAGACCTCAGAAGGGCTCTAGGACTCCTGCGTGGTTGTTAGATAAAAAAGGGTATGTGGGAAGTCACAGTCATTTCATGAACAGCAATGAGGAACCTGTTCTACTTGACAAGAGCACATTTGTAAAAAGACGATTTCTCATTAAAGGTGCCCTCTAAAGCCCACTGAATGAAGAGCAGACTGTCCAGCACCAAGTCGGGATCAGGCCCTGGCAAAGTATCTGAAACACAGCAGTTAAGGAACTGCAAGAGTCCAAGCAGGCCTTCGCTGGTGGGGTCTGTGACCGAGCTGACCACGAACACTGGAACAGACAGCCCAGATCCTCAGGAGCGTTGTTCTCCCACAGGAGTTCTAACCTTGAAGATAACTGAGCTCTCTTGTCAGTCATCTGCCTTACAATAACTCTACATCCTTATGTATTCCCTCTGCCAAAAGGCAACTTTTAAAATGCTATAAAATAAAACTGCACAAATTAAACAGTCAACACGTTTTACTGCTGCTCAGTAACTAAAATGCTTTCACTGTGCTATGCAATCTATAACGGCTGAAATTACTTTCATGTGTGTTTATAAGTCTTCCTGTATTTTCTCTCATTACTCCAAACACATTTTAAAAGCTTGTTAAGATAGATTTGTTGGTGTTTTGTATCTAGCTGACTGTGCATGTTAAAGGCTTTGAGTGTGACTTTCCTAACTTGAAACACACTATTTTTCATGCTGCTTGTTAAAACATGTATCATTCGAGCCATGTGCGTTAATTGGCTTGTCTAGGGAAACAGGACTCAGTTTATGAAGTCTGTCATCTTGCTTTGTAGCTTAATTATAAAATAAAATTATTTTCCTTCCCCCCAGTCAGACTGTTTGGTCTGTGTTGGGTTTTTTGTTGTTGTTTTGGTTTTTGTTTTCCTTCCTCATGCTGCTGATTTGAGTTCCAGGGTTGCGTAACTGATGGGTTCGGTCCTGCTTCAGCGGCTGCTCCCAGGGCTGGTGGTGAACGCAGCACTCGGTAGTAAAGCTGCATGCACAGCGAGGGTCCTAAACCGCACTTGTAAGCATCTGAGTCTGAGTTATGCTGAAAGAGGATCACGTTTAAACTAAAGTCTGACATTTATAATAAAGTCAAAGAATTATGTAAGCTATTGCACGTTGACTTGTGATGTTCTGCATATACCCAGTTGCTGCAGCACAGCTGGGGCTGCCACATACCAGAAACCCGCAAAACAAGAGACCCCAAACACATTTTACAGGTACAAAGAGACAACAGGCCTGTAGAACACAGAAGTAGTAACTGCTACCACAACCAACCCTCAATGACAGGAATGACATCAAGCTCCTTTGAGATGGTGAACAAAGCACCCACAACTGAAGATGCTATTCTTAACTCCACCAGAGAAACCCTAAGGGGTTTCTTTTTCAATAGCAAAGTCTCTACTCAATGTTCTATGGCACAGCTAGAAGCCAAGAGCAGCCCAAATGAGACTGTCCCAGAGCAGAGGTGGGCCCTGATGGCTCACTGCAAACCACAAAGCTGCAGGATAAAATCATGGGTCAGCAGCTGTAGTCCACAGCAGAACTCCCACTGAATTCAGAGGCACCAGGAACACCCCCATAAAAAAAGGGCCTTATTTCTTCTACCAACCGAAACCTACTATACTAAAGCTTCCTACCACACAAAACCTAGCTTCCCTTGACAAAGAGATCAATCTTAACCAAGGCACAGGTCTTCCAGCAAGTGGACTCCTCTATAAAAATGTTCAGGTAAAAATGCTTAAAGAAAAGCACCAGGATCCTCAAAGTTCTCCCATCTGACTGAGCCAGCCCACTCCCTCCCATGATGGCAGGAAAGCCATATGTGCCAAAGAGTTATTGGCATCATCTGTAACTAGGCATTCTGTTAATGATTTAGGAAATCTGTTAATGGGAATTTAATTGGAATCAAGATCAGCCAATTGCCCAGATTTTCCCCTTGATTAACACACCCACTTATTGACAGGATGAATTACAAGTTGTGCCATTCATTGATGTAGCTGAGCTCTGGGGAACTTGTCGGTACGTTTGCGGTATGGTGGCATTTAATGCATCCAAGAGTCAGCCCATGCTGGGAGGGTTCACAAAGCTGGAGGTACCAAAATAATACCCGAATAGGGAGAGCGAAGCTCCTTCCTGTGCTGTGCCTGCCCGACACCTGCTCTGGGCTGGGGATGGAGCTGATGGCTCTCTTCTGCTTCATGTCAGACTTCTCGGCTGCGAAGGCTGGAACGGCAGTATGGTGGAAAAACGTGGTGTTAAGACTGGCTACGAGCTGGACAAATGCAGCGCCTGGACTAGGATTAAGAAAGCACCAGGGGTCAATGGTTAGCTAAGAGAAGCCCAAAGCAGCTTATGGTGCCTCCCTGCTGCTGCGAGAGCTACAGCCACCAGCGCTTCAGCCTGTTGAGGTCTCGTCGCTATTACATCTTCATGCCTTGCTTTTCCAGTGCTTGCGCTGTTAGAGGCAGCATGTCTACTCAGTCTTTGCTCTTTTTTCCCCTTTCCCTTTTTCTTCCCCTCTCCTGGTAGCAGCAGTACTGATATTTCTTCTGAAATCACGGCTAGGGCCAAATCACCCCCTTACATTTGTGGGTTTGGAATCTTTCTGGTGAAATCATTGAACACAGATTAGTGGAAGGCAAATGTGGAGTCAAACCAGGTCAGCAGACACCCAGCAGAGCTGCTGGGCTGAGGGCACTCAGCTCCCCAAGAACACTCAGCACCCCAAGCTCTCTCTTTCACCCCACCGTGTCTTTAAACAGCCTCTTCACGGCGTGCCTGAAAATACCCCTGGCAAACACCAGCACTGAGTGGATATTCGTTCCCTCAGTCTCATGAGTGTCAACAAATTATTTCCGAATAAAACCCTGATGGGATTGCCACAAACATTCGGATTTGGCCTAATGCTGCTCCACCCTCACAGGGAGAGCACGCCGTGCTACGAGAGCCTGCAGCTGGCCATGTCACTTGCGGCAGACTGTTCTCATCCGAGTTTAGTGTTTTACAATTCCACATTAGATACGCTGAATAATAATGAGAGCCCTGTAGCTGCCTGGGCTGGTCTGTAACGCAGAATGACAGGTCCCAAAGGAGAGGATCAGACTCTCCTCTAACACAGCAAGTCTGGCTGTGTGATATGCTGCTCTTC
>NW_010426695.1:548-8988 GCF_000710305.1 Buceros rhinoceros silvestris | reverse complement strand
TGTGATATGCTCCTGTTCCGACACATCTCCCATGCTGTCTTGGGAAGAAGGACAGCCTTTCATCGCAGGTAAGAGGCAATGGGTTGGAAGGAGCCGATGATCAGCTTTGCTTTGGCATGGAGAGGAATGAGCTGCAAATTACCTGCTGTCAGTAGAAGGCTGAAGCCACAGCAGAAGGCACAGTCGTGTGGCTAGGCAGAGTGCTGGGCTGGAAACAGGATGCGCATTATAGGGCTTGAAGGGTACTGAGTCTTTCGAGGCAGAAAATGTTTTGCAGAAGAGATTTTTGCGTAAGTAACGTCTTTATGAACAGGGACCTATGGAGATGAGAAGTTGCTCCTAGAGCTTTAAGATGATGAAGAGTTACTGCCTCAAGTAAAAAGGGAAAAAAGGATGCCAGGCTGTGCCCCTGCCTTGCAGGAAAAACATTCCTACTTTGGAGTTTTGAATAGCTCTAAGGAAGGCTGAGCAGGCTTCGCCCACTTTCAAAGACAGAGCTTGAATCTGAGCTCATTACAACAGAACGTGATCAACCTCTGCTTGCTGTGAGAGAGCAGCTGGGTGATTTTGCCCATCATGGTGCTGCCATGATGCCAGAGTGTCCCACAGCAGCGTGTGCCCTCCCTGCCCTGGCCGCACGTGGGGCCTGGGGGTGCGCAGGGTTCAAGCACTGAGAAATCCCCCAGAGCCCAGTTTCATGGGATGGGGAAACTGCTTTAGACACAGCCCGGGGAAGCACTGAAATTCCTTGCTTTTGGTGTAACAGGAGTTCCTAAAACACCAGACAGAGCAGGACGGGGCGGTACAGCTACCGCTGAACTGCAGTCAGAGTCTGCAGCATTCACTCAACAAGGATGATCCGACATCGCACACAAAATCCATCTTGTGGGGCAGCACCAGCCCCCTGGGCACACAGCATCAAGGCACATCACTCCAGCAATCACTACCTGTCACAAATACACACATTAATCATGATCTTTACATAAAAATAGTATTCAAAGGCATGAAGCTTTTTCTGCATTTGGAAACTTTTAAGAAATTAATCTCCAAACCACTTGCTTTCAGTCTAATGCCTCCTGAGGGTTTGGGGGGTTATTTGCTGGTTGTTGTCAGGCTTGCTCTGAACGCCAAGCTCCTGTTGATTTTACCTGTGCATGAGAGGATATTGCAAGTACTGGAGCCTAGAGCTTTCCTTGCAGGAGACCAGCGCCTCCAAGTCAGAAAGGGGAGACTCCAGCCCCCATCGTCTCTGGATGCCCACAGTCCCTACAGGGAGCATTGTGGTTACGATAGTGATCAAAACCATGTCAGCTCTAACAAAATAAAAGTCTTTGAAGATTAAGCAAGGGGCAAAAGTCTTTGAAATAGATACTGAAATGTTATGTCGTCATTTCGCTTATCTCACTCAAAAGCTGGTCTCTCAGAACAGAACTGACCAGGGATTTCTTCACCATGCATGAAATTATTTTATTTCCCTTGGTGGGGGAAATTACATGAAAACCATGCAGAAAATAGCCAAGTTTTAAGTCTGACAGGAAATAAAAGCAAACAAAATGATTTATGGTAAGCTCAGAAATAGTATTCCTGCTCACCCACTGACCATCACAATCCGTGTCTCTGTCTGGAGCTATTAAATAAAAATACATCAAACTCCATTCAATTTGCAGAGATTGGAGAGGTTTCAACTGGAAAAGATTAACCCCTCCCTTCCTCTCATGCCACTAACAGAAACCACACAGTGCACAGAGTGTCCCAAAGATAAGTGGGATCTTATTTTGCTGTGAGACAAAGTTGCACGGCTCTTCTTGGGTCAGTCAAGTTGTTAGTAACTATTATGTGAGTAGTAACATTTTTTACATGCTAGAAAACTTCATGGGGGACTGTTCTTGCTCCAGCCTGGGCTCCCAGGATTGATCCTGCTGCAGCCTGAACAGGAAGCTCACTTCCCAGCAGAACAGGAAATACCTGGAGTTTTTACTTGTTTACTTGCAAACCTTATACTGGGGAAGACAAAACCACGGTGCCTCCCTCCTAGGACTGCTGCCTTGGGTATTAAATCAACAGAAAATGGTTTCTCATTTCATATGGACACTACTATCTTGAATTTCCCAGCTGTCATCTGACAGATATGAGCATGGGGAGAGAAAAATAAAACAAACATAGTGTATGAACAACTCTAGGGACTAAATTTTGCAGACGCTGAACATCAGTGATGTGCAATTCTTTGTTTGCTGAGGTGAGCAAGTACACAGGGAGAATGGTACACAACAATTATGTTAAAACACTGCACAGCGCTTGAGCTTTAAATATCTCAGAGGGACGAAACAGAAGTGCAAGGTGCTCTGAAATGAAGAGGTATTTTTGGCTGTTTCGTTAACAGGGAGAGGTGAAGGTTGTAAACAAGGCAGGCGGCTGGTATGAACAATGGTAGGTAATCTGAGAGTGCTTGTATTGGAAGAACTGCAGACGTTCCTGGGATGTCACTACGGACCCCAACTAGAGACCCTGCAGGGATGGAACAGAAGAATCGTTCCCAGAATTTCTGAATAAAAAGCTGAAAGCAGAAGAAACTAATGAGTTTTATCCACACGGTATTTCTGTTAAACCGTGGGGTGTTGTAACAAACAGATGTATAAAAGATGATGCATACTCTCGATGGTGCGGCTGCAGGTGCGCGAGGTTTGCTCAGGAAGGAGAGTTCTCATCTTGGGGATGGCCTGAGCGGAGCCACATGCTCTACAATGACAGCTCTTCAAAAAGAAAAAAAAAAAAGCCTCCCCCAGCAAAACCTGTAAAGCCCACAGCAATAGTGGGCCTCAGATGTATGCCTCGCCTCTTCGAGACAGACAAGCCAACACTTCAAAAAAACAGATCTCAACATCTGGTTATTTGTCATTTTTTGAGGGAAGTGTCTATCAGCAACAGCTAATTTCTCACCAGCATCCTCCACTCTTCCCAAAGCCTTCAAATCATTTGACAGATGTCCTCCTTCCCCGCCCTCACCCCCCAAACTTGTTCTCTTTTAAGGCTTATTTTTAATAACTTGCTGACACAAAACTCCCTACTAATCCCAAAGATCTCAGTTCGCTCTGCCACAGAACCCTTTCCCAACAACCCAGCCCTAAGTGTGAGTTAGAGAGCAAAGTATAAAGAGCACAAAGAGAATAAGGAAGAAAGCTTTGAGGAGCAGAATAGTTCCAATAATGCCTTTAGCATAAATACCAATTTCCAAAACGTGACTATTCATGTCAGTTTGCAACACCAACGGGAGAAGAACACCACTGCATTTGGAGCATAACGCACTCGAGTAATTACAGTGACAGTGTGTGCCTCCAGGAGCCACACAGATGTGATACTGATCCTTCCAGCAGGGAAAGCCCACCTGAGATGCCAAGACAGGGCCACAGATGATGTCAGGAGAAACTTTAAGAATGCCAGGTGAAAACACAATTAAAACATCTTTCTGACCTCAGAACCAATAACACGAATTACCTCACAGCTCCCTTTAAACGATGGCTGTTTACTGCAGAACGAGGGCAAGAACCAGCGGTGGAAATGCTGACCACTCACAAGCTGCTCTGCTGAGCTGAGCCAGGGGCTGGCAGGGGCACAAACTGGGGAAGCAGGTTTACCCCAGAAAGGCTCTGGTCCAGCAGTGCTACTCCTGCGACTGGCGTGAGGGTGGTGGGGAGGACTGGTGGACCAGCTCCAGAGGAACCGTTCTGGGCTCCTTCACAGCTCTCCCTTTGGACAAAGTTCGCAAAAAGCAGACAGTCCCTAGACTGGGCAGATGAAGAGCCACAAATCCTTTGTTTTTTCAAAACCCCTGGATTTTTTTTTTTAATTACTTGCCTTTTTTCCTGCATGTTCCTTTGCCCACATTCAGAATTTAAAACATTCCTCGAAATGAGAAAATCACTTCCTATTGAAATGCTGGTATTTCAAGCCAGTGGTAAATAAGACATAAGGTAGTAAAAATGACAACCAGGTCTCTTAAAGAGCTTGGAGAGGTGGACCAGCTCCACGCACAAAGCCTTCCTTCTGTAAGGGGCCAGCGCTGCCCTCCAGGAGTCCCCGGCAGACCTAGAAAGCCTGTTGTAACCACAGCTTGCCTCTGGCCTTCATTCCCAGCAATCCTGGACCTCAGCTCTCTGATCGCTGTGGCAGCTCTGCTAGACAGAACAAAATGCTCAAAATCAGAAGAAAGGCAGAAACCTGTTTATTCAAATTATACAAAGATTTACACCCCATTGAGCCTGCTCTAATCCCCACGTGGAAAATATGAAATATTACACGCTACTTACACCAACGAAATCCTTGGTGGCAGACAGAAGGGGCATATGTTTTATGACTAGAAAGGATAGACCGATATTTTAAAGACAAATTGAGGCAGTAAGGACTACAGAGCAATCAGATCTATTTAAGGATCAGCTTGGGAGTTTTTACAACTACAAACAGAAATAAGATTTTGCTGTGAGCATGCTATAAATGTAGAGCCACAGCAGACAGGGAGACATTTTTGCAGCATTTATAAAAACATCAAAGTATGGAGGATAACTCCAGAAATAAGCTTTACTTCTCAAAGAAAATTTATAAGTGGTTGGAAAAACTTATGAAGTTTCACAGACATTCAAAAGGTTTTGCATCTCCCCATCTGCTCTGTAACAAACCCCTGCTTTACCTGCAGTAAGGTTATAAAAGTGTACTTGCTAAAGGGAGTGGGAGTTACGTTTCCTTGACAGTCACCTGCAAAATACCACAGGTAGAAAAATCTGTCTGAATTCTGTTTGTGTGACATCTACACGCTGCCAGAAGCAGTGGCACTTAGAAGGCATAACAATAAAGTGCAAAGTTTCACGGAGAGTTCAGTTCCAAAAAAAGGGGTTACAGTCTGCAGCACCTTGCCTGCTGCCCCGCAGGTCTCCCTGCAAAGCCTGACTTCTGCTGTCGGTCCTTTAACGCAGCGACCCTGCAGACCCTCACCCCCGCCGGAGTGCCCTGCACCCCCCCACTGCTGCCACTGCTAAAAGAAAACTGATAAATTCAATAAACATTCAATTTATTAAAAAACCCACAAATAATTAAGTCTCCCAGCAGTGACAACATGCTGTAGAGAGAGGCCCAACACCACCATCCAATCTGTGGCTCATGCCAACCCTGCATCACGACAGGTTCCACTCAAGGAGCCCAGAATCAGGCCCAATGCCTGGGTTAAGTCATTCGGTGCCAGTCCCATATCAAGCGATTCATAGCCGCAGACCTGGCGCACACGGGCACTGCTGACCGCGCGGTGCGTTTCAGAAGGCACACCCTGAGCGACGACGTGCTGCAGCCTTCAGGCATCTCTCATCTGCAAGCGCCTTTGAAGGTTTCTCTCCTCCCCCTCATTGCAGACAACATCTGAACCAGATTGAAACGCTTCCTCTAGCCGTGCATTAGGCTGCTGAAGCAACAACAAAAAGCCATAAGCTGGAACTCCATACACGTAAGACATCATCTTCTAAGCGCCAGGTGTCCTGCCGCTGCTTTTATTCACACTCTAAAAACTACAGTAAGAAAACATTAAGGTGATAATGAGAAACCATAAAGGCAAAGAAATTCAGAGGCAAGGACAGGATAAGGCGTATTTCCTCAAATATCTTGGCATAAATGGGTGCAGGACAAAGCCGACTAGTAGCACCGCTCAGTGACCAGGTAACGAGGGACACGATGCGGCAATACCTGTCTCAGCCTTCACCACGATTTTTCTTTCTTCCCCTCTCTCCTACTTGGCTTTAAGTGGTTTTAATGCAATGTGTGAATAAGAGTGCAACGGAGACATGAGCTGAAGTCCTTCCTAACTGTCAGTGCACTAGGAAAGAATAGTTCCTCAGAGCTTTGTAACGTGCAGACTTTACCCAGCCTTTACCCCTGCTAGTCTCTACAAAAGGACATTGTATAGAAGCAAAGAGGCAGACAGACAGCTCCTCTTGTCATTGTAGAGATCTGACCTTGGTATCGGAGACTTCCCCATATTCTTCATTTCAGGAAATAAAATGCTTCCTTCCACATTTGGAATTGATTCCTGCAACTGCCACATAACCCAGCAAAGAGCAGAGCCCCTCCTCATTCCCAGTAAACGCTCTGGCAGCTGCAGAGCTCAGTCTGCAACAGGCAGCGGCCTCAGCAAACTGCACCGTGCACACCCCCACCCCAGCAAACAGCCAAGGACGGCAGCAAAGAGCCTTCAGGCAAGATTTCCAGCTGCATCTCAGGGCTTCTTGGACAGCAATGAAGGAGGTGATGGGGGTGAAAAGGATGCTTCAGTCCTACAATCTCTAATTTTCGAAGGTGTCATCCGAAGCATGCCAAGGCAGGACAGTAGTGCTGTCGTACCCAGGGCCATGTAAGGCTGGGGGCCAGTACCCTCACGCGGCACTCGGCGAGCGCGTGCACTGCAACTCAGACCCTGCGGCTCTGCACTGCAAGAAACACCACAGCCTCTGCCAGGCCACAAATGGATTTATCACACATTTTCCTTGATGATAGGAGGGAGGGAAATGTCAAGAGATGTCACTGGCTAGGAGAGATGGTAGGTGGCAGTGAAAGGTCAGAAATCTGTCCCCATGAAGGTCAGCTGGAGTGACTGGTGACTGTAAGCTGTAATGTGGTGCCACCCAGGGAAAGCTGCTCTGGTGCTGGACGAGGGAGCTTTGCTGTAGAAAGTTAAACAGCTACAGAACAGCTTGCTAAGAGCCATCCTTGCTACCTCTGATTCACACCCTGCCACGTTGCACAGAAATGCCTTCGGTAGCCGCAGCCGCCTCCTCTTCCAATTTCTTCTTTCCAGAGAAGAGCTGGGACTGGAGCCAGCAGGATCTCAACTTCATACGCTTCACAGGTAGTCACTTCTTGTGACAAACCCCATCCTCGCTCGCTCCGTTTGCGCCTGGTGTGCAGCACCACCCCCGCACACAGGCGCGAGTCCGTTAGCTGCTCAGCTAGCTCCACGTTAACTGCTGCCACTCATTAGAAGTCATTAGCAAAACTCCTACGCCACAAAAGTGTTCACCAAAGGCTCGCCAGAGCTTTTGCTCGAGTTTAGATAAGGTTGTGCTAACAAAAAGCAAGGGCACTGTTATAGCACTTACCAATCTGTAGGGTATATTTGGAAGGAGAATCTATATTGGGGCCGCCCTCTGCCGTGGGAGCGGAGCCGGGAAGATTGCATACAGCATCATCCCCAGCGCTCACTGCCTGGCCAAACGCTACGTCCCACCGGGGGAAAATCCACAAGTGAAATATAGGAGCATGTAGCATCTTTAAGTGGAGGCAGAGGAATACTATCAAAGTAACTTATTTAATGTTTATGTTACGTTGCACTCAGAAGCTTTGAAGAAAATGTGGGTCTTGTTATGCTAAAGAGCTGCGATAGAGAAGACACTGTTCTATCCCCGTAAGATCTTCTACACCAAGGAGCTGAGTACAAGGTGTGTACCACAAAGAGCAGCCAGCAGAAAGATGTGAAGTGTTCCCGACATTTGCATTTGGCTGGGCCCAGCTCTCAGCCTCTGTGAAATCTACCACCTGAGCTCGCTGCTCTTCTAAAAATTTGAGAAAAGCCTACACAGCTCCTACGGGCCCAGTCGCAGGGGGGTTAACAGCCTGTAGCGGTGGCGTACAAGCAGGGGTGAATGACTACGAGAAGACTAAAGTGATCCAGTCAATAATCTATAGCAGATTCCTGTTGAGAGCTACAGGTAACTGAAAGTCAGGAGAACAGGGACATATTTACATTTTCACAAAAGTTAATGAACCTTTCCAAAATGCCTCAGATTTTTAGTTAAAATTCACTTTGAATTTTGGACCAGAGGTGCAGATTTTTTGTTATTTTCCTCAAAGATGTTTCCACAGACTGACTTACACTGTTCCTTAGGAGAAGAAGGGTTTGAGATGTGCTACTGAGCCTCTCTGCATATGGGTGAAAATCTCCAGTGCTATAGGCTGAGTCTAACTACGGTATTGCATCTACATTTAAGACATGACTAAACCATCTGTACATCTCAACTTTCGCTATCACAATTCTTTTTGCCTTGAATAACTGAACAAGAATCCATGAGGCAGTTGGGCATTTTCAGCAGCCTGTAAAAATTAACAGCACAGCTCAGGTTTGGCTCTTTACACTTGGCTGGGACAACAGGACCAGGCACAGATACCCAGAGCTTTGCCATGCCAGCACAGCTAAGTCTTCCAAAGAGAAGTCACCTGGCACAGAGCATAAAAATATCTATTCTGTAGCATCAGCATTCTTTACTATAATCTTTGTCATCTTCCAGACAAAGAGCCTGGACACAAAGGACCAAAACAAAAGTGCTGAAGAAAATTTATGTTCAAAGAGATCTGCTGCGCTGGTGGAGAAACCCTGTGCTCTACAGCCGCAGCAGGCAACCAGAGCAAGCCC
>NW_010426695.1:0-414 GCF_000710305.1 Buceros rhinoceros silvestris | reverse complement strand
GGGCGGGTCAGGGCAGGTCAGGGTATCCCCACAGACAGCTGGCTTCCAAATCACACAAGTACCGCGGGCCCCCTTTGCGGACCTCTCCTGTGCTTTAGCATACGAATGAACAAATCTCTTCACCAGCACATCAGCTCGTTTTTCCCTTGGTGAACTTCTACTGTTTCTTGCACTTTACCTCACTCTCTCAGACTCTTGGCTATTCTCACAAGCTTTTGAAGTTATTAATTCTGGCTTTCCTTTTTACTTGGTGAAGTGCAATTTAGAAAGCGTTTTACTTGGTGAAGTTCAATTTAGAAAGCCCTACTTAACTCCTCCCACTTGCGCCTCTTCAGGTGAAAAGAATGCCCGGGCAGCAGCAGAAGCAGGAGAGAGAGCAGGTTTCTAGAGCACAGCAAACCTCCATGCTGTTAC
>NW_010426694.1:67675-69325 GCF_000710305.1 Buceros rhinoceros silvestris | reverse complement strand
CTCGGCACGGACCGCCCGCGCTCCTTCCCCCGGTACCAGCGCCGCGAGTGCAAAGCACTGCGCGAATGCTCTGCGCCTTCGCTTGAAGCAGCAGCGACTTCGCTGTTGTCCTGTGTCAGTAAATTGACGGGGAATGCTGTAAAATCTTTTTCTTGCTCGCCTTCTTTGGCCTCTTCCCTCCCGGGGTGCTAAGGGGTCATTTCCTTCCCCAGGGGTGGTTCAGGGCCAAGGAAAGCCCTGGCCCGCTCTGGGCAACCGGAGAGCAGCAAAACCGTAACAGACCTGCAGCCAGGACTGCCTGAGAAAATGTTTACCTTAAACCAAGAAACAGTAACTAGAAGTTAATCTGGGGACGAAAGGACTGAGTTTCTGGATGTAGCTTTCAGGCAGAGTGGGACAACACAGCGCTAGCTGCAGGAACCAGGGGCCATCTCCAGCCTCGGGGGACGAGAGCCGGAGCACAGGTTGGAGGTGATCCCCAGCCAGCTCTTCCTGCCCTCCATCCCTCTGGCCCGGCTGCACCGTCAGGACAAGAGCCTTCCCAAGAGGTGCGTCCTCTCCCTCATGGAGAACTGGAGCGAGCTGCCCAGGCTGTCACGCCACCGTGCTAAGGGCTGGCAGGCAGCCTTGTGCGTGTTACCGCACGGTCTGTTGGAGCACCGCTCCTTCCGCACAGAGCACCTGTAGCTGCACCATAAAGGTGCACGTATACAGATAAGCAGGTATACAGATAAGCAGGTAGGCTGATTTTAGCCTGATAACAGCTTTGGGAGAGAATTAGAAGTCACCTCGCCAAGCACATTGATTCCTGCAAAAGAATGCACCAGGGGTTTTTTTAATGACCGTATTCAGGTTGGGTTGGTTTATTCAAAAGACTGTGTCTTCAGCAGCACAATTATGAAGCATGATTGAATTTTTGTAGTCATTTATTTAGGGAAAAACCTTCTCCCTGTTGGGTAAATCTATTTTTTTGATATATACACAGGTGTAAGTTCAGATTCTGATGCCGAAATGGCTTTCAGAGCTGCCCACTAGCAGTCACCTGGCAAGAGTCGGAAATTCCATGGAGTTCTCACTGGGAATTTTGCACAAACCACCCAAGTCCAGATTTCCGTATCCAAGCCAGAGCTTGCCAGTGTTATGTAGCAAATGGAGTTTGCTATTGATTTCCACAGGCCATTTGGCAGAAATTGTCTCGCAACTGCAGTGTCACGGACGCAGAGGGTATCTGTATGTCAGGAGCACCCAGGACTGCAGTGACCTGTTTGGTTCATGTTCAGGTCTGTTTTCATCTGCAGCACACGAGATGGTTTTACACATATAATATGTTTTAGTCGAGCATATGGAATTGCCACTGAAGTACCAAGCTAGGGAGGACAAGACCTAAGTGTCAAGAAGACACTTAGTGCCGTGTCTTTCCTTCCTCCTCTAAAACAAATAGATCAAACTTCTTGTTTTATTTTTTTTTTTTTCGTGTGGTTTGGATCCTCAGTTCCTGTTCTCAGGTTCAGGCAGCTGCTGCTCCGTCCTCTCACTGTACAGCTTGGCACAGCTACATCTACACGCTAGTCATGAGGCAACCCCTGCCGCTCCCGCCACGGCACCGAGCCTGTGTGATACGGCAGGGGCCACGCTGCAAATGAACAAGAC
>NW_010426694.1:63499-67556 GCF_000710305.1 Buceros rhinoceros silvestris | reverse complement strand
TGTGTGATACGGCAGGGCCACTGCTGAAATTGCACAGGAAGATTCGGGTAAATCATCTGCCCAGCAGGCTGACATCCAGTTTCCTTCCAGGAGCTGGGCCAGCAGGGATGGAAATCACAGAATGGTGCTAGAAGCGCTGGAGGTGAAGCGACACTCCAGTGCCCTCCTTCAGGGCTGAGATATGAATGGTTGCCAACTTGTGTGCTGGGTCCCAGTGCTCTGCATAGAGCAAGCTGTTATGACAGCTGTATTTACTAGGGAAGCCAGGTATTGAGATAAGGTTTGGCCAGTGAGGAAGAATGGAAGTTTACATTCATGAAATGTTTTGTGTTTATGGAAGTGTTTTGAGGGCAGCAGGTTTTGGGTTGATAATCCCAAGACGTTGGGCACCAAAAAGGACTGTTGTGGTAAAACAGAGTAAAACTGGTGGGCTGAGATAAAGGCAGTTTAATAGGACAGAAAAGGATGGGGAAGTAATAATAATAGAATATTATGGAAGTGTTTTGAGGGCAGCAGGTTTTGGGTTGATAATCCCAAGACGTTGGGCACCAAAAAGGACTGTTTGTGGTAAAACAGAGTAAACTGGTGGGCTGAGATAAAGGCAGTTTAATAGGACAGAAAAGGATGGGGAAGTAATAATAATAGAATATACAAAGCAAGTGATGCTCAATACAATGACTCACTGCCCACTGACGGATGCCCAGCCAATCACCAAGCTGTGGAGTCTCCCCCTACCAACTCCCCCCAGTTTATATGCTGGCCATGACATCGTGTGGTATGAGATACCCCTCGGGCCAGTCTGGGTCAGCCGTCCCGGCCACAGCCCCTCCCAGCACGAGAAGCTGTGAAGTCCCTGGCTCAGTGTCAGCACTGATGGCACCAAGTGACCCATCAGTGTGTTCCCAGTCCAACACACAGCACTGTGCAGCTACTGGCAGACACTGAACTGATCCCAGCCCAAGCCAGGATGAGAAGGAATACGAGTATCCATCTTAAAAGGAAATACGTATTTTTAAAAGTGGGTTGTATAGGTGGGTTTTTTAAAGTTTCTGTAGTACTTTGTCAAACTTGAGGACGTGACTATGGATGTACCATCCATAACCGCGTGAGGAGGTGATTTTCTGAGACACCCTGTTTGAAAAAAGATGGAGTGTTTATTTTGGGGAGTAGCACATCTTCACCCTGAGCCAGGAACTGGCTACGCAGTCGCTGCTGTGCCCGAGGCAATGCCAATGCAAAGGCAAAGCCAAGCCAGCCCAGTGACTCCTCCATAACAGCCAGGATTTCTGCCTCTGAATACCAAGAATCCAAAGTTCTGGTACCCTCCGGAAGCCTCGCACGGCACAAGAGGACGTGAGGCGGCTGCACGGCAGAGGTGGCACTGAGATCCACCGGTTTGTGCTGCTCCTAGCCAGCTCTGGCAGGTGGAATTGCCCAGGAGCCGTTACTGGATTTGGAGGAGAAACTATTGAGAAGGGGGAGGCACAACGTGATTTCTGGGGATTTCCTCTGTTCTGGGGAGAAGCTGTCCCTGCCGTCATGGCTTTCCTGGAACACGCTGTGGGTGTGAGCCCAGTTAACCAGTTACCTCCCCAAACATCCCCAGCAGGAAGGGCTAGCAGTATGTGTGGTCAGCCCCAGTTCGTAACGTGCAGTTTCATTTTACACAGTGGGAATGTTCTGGCTTGTAACAAATTAGAAAAAGTAGCAAGTGCACCAAAAATGGTGAGTCTCCTACCTTTAAATCCTAGCTTCGGACTCCTGCAGGTCTTTGTGACCACCGTGACGTGACCGGCGTAACGCATGCTGAGCTGTCTTACAGCTCAGGCATTAACAGCCCAGGTACCTGGAGCAGGAAGCATTAGTTTTAACCTGATTTTTACAGGCCAAATGACTCTCTTGCCCTTGATCTGAGGTGGATTCAGCATACGGCTTTAGAACTTGTGCGTTTTCAAAGGTTCGTGCAGGCCTCTTTCAATAAAGTGATACTAACAAAAGAAGGGCTGGGAATGAAAAGGGACCGTGACAAGTTGAATGGGATTCAGCTGGAGAACAGCATCCCTTTAATCTCTGGGTAGGGTATTCAGATGACTAACAAAGACCTTTTCCGAGTATTTTAATACCCGTGTTGAGAAGCTTAGACGGAGAGGTTGTAAAAGTCATGCAAATTAAGGTGAGAAGCGCTGAGAATGGAGCAATAACCACTGTTAACTACCATGAAGTGATCTTTGAATCTGCCTGATTGTTTCCTCCAGCAACTGCAGCAGTTTTGACTGTCAAGAACGCAATAACTGAGATTCAGCACGTACCTTATAAACCGTGGGCTTCATGGCAGGAGTGAAAGGGTTTGAAAATGAATAACTGGAAGATAAAATTGAATGGGAGTTATGGATATCCTTGCCTGGGAGAAAGCCATTAAAGAAGCACTGTGGTGATTCGCTCTGGCATCCCAATTAGGTACATCACTAGGTATTTACGAGGTGTGTATCCTCTCAGGTGTCTTTACAAGACGTTTTGAAATACCTGTGACAGTTTTGATTAGACTTCTGAGATGTTTCTAGTTTCAAGCCAAGTGTCAGACTAGATGTTCAATGTGGATCACTTAAAACTGGACTGACTGGTTCACAGCAGGTGCCATGGAGGGTTTCTCAGCACGTTCAAGGCTGCTGTCTGCATCCAGATCCCGGCAGACCTGGCGTGGGCAGTGCTGGTACCTGAGAGCGAGCATCGTGTGCTGCTGCTTGCGAAAAGCTTTGTGATTTTAGATCTCCTCATCCAGGAGAAGGGGCAGGGGCTGTCAGACAATGTTGCTGTGCCACTGGTGGGGCTGTTGAGGTGCAATTTAGAATTATTTGTTGCTGAGAAGGCCAAACACACGAGCCTTGCTGGGCTGGTACAAACCTCCTTTGTCACCGTTTGTGAGACTTGCAGCAGATAGCTCTCCGGATAGATCGAGCCATCGCGGAGGTTTGTGCGTGCTGCTGCTCTCAGTCCCTGGCACGTGTGAGGTAAGTTGTGCTTACCGGTGCTGCCATTTGGGCTCAAACGGGGGGGCTGCGAAGGGGAGGCGTTGTGCCTACTCATACTGCTACTACTGATACTGGTCAACAATAATGGTAATTCTAATGTGTTTAACACAGGCTTGGGCCAACCTTGCTCCCTTGGCGAGCACTGGGAGGAGGTGCATTTTGCAATAAACCCTCTTATACCTGACTTTAACAGCAGGTTGTGGCAGGGCTTGACTTGCTGTGCCCCTCTGGATAGCCGCAGGGGGGTCCTGAGAACACTCGCTTGGCAAACCGCTGCCGTTCCTTAGTTCGCCCTTCCTTGACTTCGCTGCGGTTAAGCTCTCGGCAGCACAGGCAGGCTTCGCCTGTGCACGTGTCTGTGCCAACCCCCTGCCGTTCCTTAGTTCGCCCTTCCTTGACTTCGCTGCGGTTAAGCTCTCGGCAGCACAGGCAGGCTTCGCCTGTGCACGTGTCTGGGAAGTGTGGTCACTGTGTGTCCTACAGTATTAAAACATTCTGGTGTGTTTGCAAACATCGGTGTTGTTGCAGTAATTGCAAACACTTGTTTATTTTAAAACATCACAGACAGAAATCTGTAGCCGCTATTCTATGCACAGGTTCCGAGGTTGTTTTTACTGTGTCACACACTAGAAAACACTTGGTTCACTCACAGGATTCTAATAAATGTTTTCCTGTGAAGCTATGACTGCGTTTTGGTTTTCTTGCTCATAAAAAGCTCAAAGGAGGTTTTCTTTCTAATGAAGGAATTGGCTTTTGTAGGAAGAGACTGGTTTCTGCAGCGGAGGCTGAAGAGGCTATAGCTTAGTCTGAATATTTGTTTACTAGTCTCACGATCATTTGCATCAAGCACGAAGTTCTTACACATTCTTACAAAAATAAGAACATTTTTGCTTTAAACTCAGGCAGCACTTTAAACTCAGTAGCCTTTAAATATTGTACAGTGCCTGCCTGAAGTGGCAAAAGAGGTTGTTAGCAGCGGAGAGGACTGCTTGGAGGGGCGTCTGATGGGCGGTCAGCAGGGCGCTGGG
>NW_010426694.1:55045-63423 GCF_000710305.1 Buceros rhinoceros silvestris | reverse complement strand
GCAGCTGGCAGCCAGTCAGCTGCTGGGGCGAGCTCCGCCGGGTCTCACCAGCCCTGCAGCTCACTGTTTTCGGTGACGGATTTCCGTGACAGATCGTGAATACTCTACATCGTGTGATGCTTCACGGACTGGTATGTTGTGCCTTGGGTATTTTCTGTGTGCTGTATGGTGGCACTTGTTTAACTCGTAAAAGATCTCTCCAGGAATAAAGCAGGAGGAGAGTGCAGCGAACAGCCTAGTCAAAGTTAGAGAGTTGATTGATATTGATGGGGACTCTTGCTGTTTTGGCTCCCTCTTCAGCAAACTACAAGGACAAGAAATGAAATGCGAACATAGAGTAACAAAAATAACTGGCAGGATTAAAAGAGATGTGAGAGAGAGGGACAGAAAGGGAGAAGCGTTCATGGTCCACAGCACCTGAAAGATGCCAGGCTTTGCTTGTGGTGGCTGAAGAAATTAGGTCTGCCTGAACTGTAGTTGAAGTTAATGGCAGAAATGTATGCAGACAGGTTGCTGATTATGTGTATGTTATTTTATGAGACAAATATTTCTAGCTAAAATGAGTAACGTTTGTTTTTAAGAAGGCTGTTTGTTCCCTGAATGTCCCATGTGCCACGGACAGCCCCAAGAGAAAGGACTTCAGGCACCTGCATTCACCCAGAACTGGTCTGTGAGCACGGTTGATGTGCTGGAAGTTAAAGGCTACGTCTCATCCCAGGGTGGAATGTGTCTTCATTAATTTCAACAGCTGTAAAAGCTAGGCACCTAGTCTAGGCTGTCACCTGGGCTCTTGCTGTGCATCGAGACTATCACTTAAAGAGTAACTCATGTAGTACCGATGGCACCAAGTCTAAAACGGATGTGACCTGTCGTCCTCTACATCCTTTATTCTCCTCTACCGACTACAGAGCAAGCCAAGTCAGGTTAGTTTAGATTAACAGCTTTCATATAGTAGGAGTCCGATGAGTTCAATCCCACCTTCGGCGCGGGAGGGCTGTGAGATTCTCCTGCAGACAGGTGAAAGTCGAGGCCTGCCAGCCCAGGGGATGAAACCGGGAGAACCAGAGGTGAGCGGCTGCACTGGGGAGCTGGTCACTCTAACACCTCCTTCTTCCTTGAAGGTACCCTGTGCTGCTGTCCCGCAGGAGGAGGCACAAGGGCTGCCTGCTTTTTGCAACCAAGGAGAGGATTTACTGGGGTATCTCAGAAATCTCGAGCTCGCCTTTGGCTGTTGGGTTTTTGCCAGCTGTTGTCGCTGAATAGGCTGAAGGAGAGAGACTGGGCTGTTAAAGGGGTGGGTCTTTTCCACAGTGGTGTGTAGAATTGTCAGGGAACACCTCAGGCAAAGCACAGGCAAAGCGCTTGTGATTAATGGGCGTGAGCCTTGGTAAGTAATACCCTTTCATATAACAGAGACCCTTGCAGAGTTTAAAGATTATTATTTATTTATTGTTCCTTTTTAAAAAAATATTGATATACTAGGCAAACAGACAGACTCTGGCTGTGTTAAAATAACTTCCCACACTGACTGGCAAGTAAAATGATACATATCCAATAGTTTTCCCTTTCATTGCAGCCTTGACTTCTGTACTCCAGTGAATCTGAGACAAAGCGTGGTTTAAATAGATACACATTGCCGAGATTTAGTGGAGCCTGAGAGAGCCTTCCTGGAAACATTCCTGTATAACTCTCATCTCCTGGGTCCCAGCGCTGATTTTTGCTTGGAATTTATTGCATGTCTTTAATTTCATGCTGCATATTGGTGGTGCTGAAAATGTATCCCTTTCAGCTGTGGGATCAATCTATTCTTGAAACGCTGTGTGCTTAAGAGACTGCACTGCAGTGCAGAAGAACAGGGGAAAATCATCACTGAGTGGCATTAGCGGTGTCTAATGAAAAGTGGGAGAAGAAATGCGCTTCTGCCATGCAATGGGATCAGTGTTCTGATTAATTTTATCACAGGAGAAGCTTTCCATAAAAGAAGCGAATCCTAACCCTCTTTATTTTTGTTATCCAGTATCTTGCAGCAGATACGTGGTGCTTTTTAGCTTATACACATTCCCCTGTGGAAATATGGCCCAAGGATAACAGAGGTGACTTCTGCTACCTCTGCGTGGAACCTGCCTCTCTGCTTCTTGAGGCGGTTTTGCTGTGTTTGGCTCTACCCGCACGTACAGCTGGAGAGGTGGAGATAGAGGTGCCAGCTGGCATGGAGTGGGAGGCCATGCAGTTGCCAGGGAAGTGAGTGAGCCTTACCAGATACCTGCACCTCTTCGCCAGTACCCACAAGCTCTAAAAATTAATTATGTCATGGAATGCTGAATATTAATTAACAGTGTCCCCATGGGAGTACTTCAAAGGCAGGTAGTTTTTTAGGTAAGAGTAAGTTGATTGTGGCTTCTGACACCAGGGGTTCTCGTGATTTTAGTGTCCTTTGGGTCTTCTATGCTTGTTGCTTTTAGGAATAATCCCAGCAGCATCTGTTTACTTTACTTACTCGGGATGAAGATGTTTTTGACACTCCCCACAGAGTGTCGTTCAATCTGAAATGATTAGTCTCTGCTTGTTTGTCAACTTTTTCTCTAAGTTTTGTTCTTCCAACCATTTCTTTAGTCACAGATAGCCATTCGCTCTCCCAGAAGGCCCTCTGACCCAGCAGTCCTCTAATTATTCATCACAATAACATTATTCAACCTTATTCCCTTTCATCTTTCTTAAGTATTGTCAGTTCAGTAATTTTATTCCTGGTTATGAATAAAAATGCCTTTTTGTACTAGTCCAGGGAATCTCTGCTGCTTTTGGGGTCTAGAGCCTTGCTATTTAATTTGGGCTTCTGTCCTTTGCCCTTATTTTAAGTAGTTTGTCTTCTGGGAATCTCCACCACCACCACCACCACCACCACCACCATACAGACAAACTGCTAGTTTTCAGCAGAACGGGAATCAGTGAATCCAAAAAGGAATTTTTAACAAATCAGCTGTGTCCTTCGATAGACAGCTGGTTGGGGGAGAGTTCTTCTTATGCAGATCCAGGCTTCAGCACCTACGCATTGTTTATGACTCTTGTAGGAGCAAAAGAAAAACAAGGCAGTGATTCCAGCCATTTTTAACCCCCCTGTTTCTGATGGGCGCCAGCGCATCTGCAGCCAGGCAAACCCTTCGAGGAGCCCTTCCCCGGGTGCCATGCAGAGGAGCAAGAAACAGGCAGGGACTTCCCTTCTCTGGTTAAACTCCGATACAGACTTCAGCGTGGTGGTTTTGAGAAGCGCAGTCCTGATGGAAATGTGATGTTCCTACTCTCAGCTCCAGAGGAGAGAGCTTCCCAGCGGTCGTTAGCCCCTCGGCATTGATGCTGCTCTCTGAAGAGCAGCCCGGTCTGCAGGCCCGTTAGCTGCAAGGTCTCTGTGGAAACGTCTGCTGAGGGTGGCACTTGTTAGCGGCAGCATTGTTAGGGGGTGTTTGACAGGTAGCGGACTGCATCCGCTGACTCCCTGAACAGCCTTCAGCGTAACAGCAACTTTAAGTTATTTCTGCCTCAGCTTCTCAGAAAAGAGACTTGATTTCTCAGAAGAGAAATCTCATTAAAATAATCACATCAGCTGTAACAGAAAATCTTCAAAATGTGTAAGAAAGAGCAGTGTGTTTTTTGGTCTAAAATTATTGTTTTAAAGATGTATTCCTGGGCATGGCTAATATAGACGAGAATTCTTCATGAGCTGAAGCAGTCCCAAAATCCTGGTGGCAGCTGATATAGGCCTGTAGGTGCTCCAGTGTTCTCCTTCATGCGCTCAGACTTTCCAGGAGCAGCCTCAGACCCCGCTTTGGTCACTGGGCAACGGAATGGGACCTTCTCCGTGACCAACGAGGTCATGAGGGCTTTCTGGGATGCTGTCCACGTCATGAGTCGGGGGCGTCACACCTTCTTACAGCCTCTGCCCGCAGCGTCCGCAAGAGCAAAGCCTGCCTGCTCAGCTCTGCACGGCGCAGCGCACGAAGGGCTTGGCCCGTGGGCTGAGCTGCTAGGTGGTGTGGTGATGGTAGTTGCTGACAGCCCCCAGGGATCCTCCTCTCCGCAGGAGAGCTTCTTGTGTTGCCCCAGTGAAATACCGTCAAAGGCTTTCCGGGAACTGGCCAGGCGAGCTGCGCTGCGCTTACGGCAGGCAGCGGAGAGGTGCTGAGCGCACGCTGCCTGCTCTCAGCAGCCCCGCATTGCCAGGCACTGCAGCTACAGCGTGACGTAAACCACCGCACGGCACACACTGTGCAGACAGACAGCCTGTTTGTGTGTGACCGGGTCCGCGTGGGCAGCTGGGGAGGTTCATTCACACCTTTTAACCGGTTCGTGCTTGTCCATCCAGAACCAGGAGCTGGGCTCTTTCACAGCCTGAAGTCGTCACCGGCAGACAGTGCTCACTTCTTTTGGAAACAGAGCAAGAGAAACGAGCCGCGCGCAGCACGGTACGGTGAACTCATCCGCTCAGAGAAAGCTCGAGTGCGCTCTGCCTGTCTGACGGGCTCTGTGCTAACAAGGCCAGGGAGCAGCTCTGGTTCTCCTGCCGCACTAGCAGGCATTTCGCTCATTCAACCCCTAGAAAACTAGCTGGCTCACAGCAAAAGGACGATACTGCTTTCCAGACCACACTAAACTCTCCAAATGCGATAATTTAATTCAAACAGAGTAAAACAATTAGTCTGTATAAAGAGCTTAAAGTATACCAAGTTGTTGCTTTTTTTAAAAAAAAAAGAAAATCCAAGTAGCTATTTCTAGGTCATCAAGCACAGAAGACCCTTTACCCTCAGCTTTTTGACTGCCCTCCTTCAATTCAGCCCAAACAGCGCAGATTTTCTCAATCTAGAAACAAAGTGAAGTGAAACAAGGGAAATTGAAGAGGAAGCAGATCAGTCATTTCTGCTCAGCTCCTCAGGCTGCTGTACTGTTTTTTCCAGTTATGACATGCTGAAAACAATGAGCCGCCTGAAAACTCTGGCCGTGATTTCAACAGAAGCATTATTTTCTAGCAAATTGAAAATTCTGTTGTGAAATGAAACATTCGCAGACTCCTTTGTGTGTGTATATCTTCAGGCCTAGCTCGATACTCTGCTCGGAACTGGTGACAAAAAAAGGGTTTGTTATCTGATTAAAACAGAGGCAGCCTCGCAGCGTGGAGCCGTCCTGGTACGCAGAGGAATAGCCTGGCACGTAGCAGTCAGAACGGAAGACTGAACCACCTGCTTGCAGCCGTACCACAGTATTTATTTCAGAAGCGATAATCTGTTCTTTGAGATAAAGTATGTGCTCCTGCAGCCCTGGGGGTACCTTACGATACGTCGTCGTTAGGGCTATTCTGCCGCATGGCTTTTCGCTAAGGCTGAGCAGTGCTCTGGCGGCTGGGCTGCACGGGGCAGGACGGGTGACACGCATTACCCCATGCCTTGGTGGCAAAGGATGGATTTTCTTTGTCTTTCTGCATGGCTGCGGACAGTGACAGATTTTTTTTTAATTAACATTTGAATCTATTATTTATAAGTGCATTCCCTGATGTCTAAATCCAAGGGCAAGCCCTGCCGTGCTTGACTCAGTCTCTCAGGAGAGGCTCGGAAGGATCTGCAAGACAGAGAGCCCAGCCTTTCTGCTTGACCGCTCCTGCCTGTCAGGGACTGAAGAGTCGACTGTTCTACGTGTCCTTGCCCCAAACATCACCTCTCACAGGAGAACCGCGTGTTAGCTCACTGCTCTGGAGTGACTGCAGTTCCCCAGCTTCGCAGATGTTAGCAGAAGACCCTGTTGTGAAGGCAGGTCTTTGAATCCACACGCAGCCCACGGCTGTGGGCTCCCGACGAGCCGCTCACCCCATGCATCACGCTTGGGGCGACTGGCACATTCAGCCAGGGACGTGAAAAGCACCCTGGAGCTGTTCTCCTTCCTCCAAGACAGCCGTGCCAACAGCATCAGTGCTGCTGACTGCTGCTGATGGGGCCTGGGAGCCTATCGGTGCAGCCAGCCAGGAGGCAGCTCTCTCCACACCCATCCTTCCTCCTACGCAGCGAGGGAGGAAGCAATTACAGCTGGCTGGACCTTGGTTTTTTATCCTGGATGAGTGTGGGAATTGGGCACACATTAACCTGCCAGATGGCCTCAGTTTTCCATGGACAAAAGGCTTAAATTTACAACTCGAGAAAGGTATTTTGTGTGGTGAGCGATTAAAAATGTTTTTTAAGAAGTATAGCTAACGTCATGGTGTTTATATTCAACAGTCTCTCTGTAATTTATTTGATTTTCTTTTCTGTTGTCCTGCTTCCTTTACATTAATTCATCTCAGGATTTTGTTTATAAAAAATAAAAGCTATCCAAAAGATGATCTTCACAAAAGCTTGTCTGAGCGCTTTTCCCCAGCTCCAGAAGTGGTTGTAATTACTCTATCAATAATCCCTGGAGGCGTAACCCCTGGATTTCACAGGATCGTTATAGATGTCATTTTGGCTGCTGTTAATAACCCGGGTTTTGCTGTTTGCATACTTTTTATTGTGTTGAATGATAAACGATGCCTACGATCAGAAAATATAATCACTTTTCTCAAAACCAGTTATTGATTTTGTTGTCCTGTAGGCAATAACGACTGCTGAAGAGCAGAGCAGAGGGAGGAGAAGTAAGCAATTATGGAGACAAAAAAGAGCTGTTCAGGGAAGTAGCATTTGCAGGTCACAGAGGCTGTCGCTCCATACCCAAACAGCTGATTCCCAATAGTGCTTTCCTTAGGGTAAACTACTCTGTTCAGAATCACTCTGCTGATAAATTGTCTTACAAATGCGTAATTCAGGAAATGGGGTTGGTTCTTTTCTAGTGACTGTCTTTTTGATCAGCTTTAGTGACCCTGAACTTAAAGGGCTCGGAGGCTGTTTACACGTGTGTTCAGTGGTGGGGCACTGAATTACCCTGCATGGGTCTCCAGAAACTCAGCTCAGAGTCCTCAGCGGCACGTAAGACGTGGTGTTCAGGCTGGGTCCTCCCAGATACCAGCACGTAGCTTTATTCGTGGACTGGTTTTGATATCAAAGCGCTTCTAAATGTCAAAGCGTCTTAGATAACTGTGAGGATATTATTCCTGTCCAAGGTCAACTAGATCTACAATGTTAGATCCTTTTGGTAACTAAAAGAAGGGGTTTGTTTGGCTGGGTTTGTTTTTTCCTTTCTTGCTCCAAGAGTTCAATAACCTCTCACTACCAGCGGAGATGTGATGGTATGAAGATAAAGCTGAAATGTTTCACATGACGAACTCCAGGACTATGAGCAGGAATCAAACCATCGCGTCCGCATCTGGTTTCTCCTTGCCCATACTGGGAAAGGTTTGTACTGTAGCACCCCTGAGGTAAATCTACCTCGTGCTGGTGAGGCACCTCTCATGGCTTCTGTCCTTCACTTCAGTCTCTTCTGTCCTTACACTAGTTCGATCAGAAGGGTTACCCGCTGGCTAAGTTCAAGCTCCTATTTCGAGAGGAGGTAAAGTTTTTAAAATACTGCACCCTCGGTGTCAGTAACGTTTTACAGATGATAGCTAAAATTGTCACATCCTCGAACAAAAGCTTTAACAATTAAATGAAATATGAAGAACACTTCAGAAGCCTTTGATTATTTTATTAACAAATACGTTTTATTTAACAAGTTATGGCATAAGATTAAACTCAAAATTAATAAACTAAAATATATGCTTTGGCAGATATATAAGATTTAAAAAAAAAATTGTGTTCTAAAGGTACCAAAACCCCTCAACAAGTTGTTATGTCTCTGTGCTTTCATTATAATTCTTTCAAACATGGTGCTTGTTCACTGCATTTCAGCTGTAAAGCTTCTGCTTTCACCTCTGGCCCACTTAAGAATCTATTTTTAATTTCTTTAATAGATGCAAAAGAGACAACTCCCAAGAAAACTAGCCGCATAGCCGTAGAGCTACAGAACTCACTGCAGGAAGAGCGCTACATAAACCGTCCGCTAAGAACGGTTTCAGCCTGCGGGGAGTGGGCATTCAGTGCCCGCGGCAGGGCCCCCACGCTCCAGTCCACTGCCGCCTTCCAAGGTCCAAGTCATGGCAAGTTGCTTTGTCTCTCCACGAGGCAGAGTATGGTACATCTCAATAATAGTTCACTACAATTCTTACACATCTCTGGGAAAGTTTCATTTTCAAAGGCGGTTGGTTGGTTTTGAGTCCACCCCAGTATATACATTGGACAATAGGTTTCTCTGAAGAGTTAAAGGAAACCTCGGGTCAAATTCGTGCATCACCGAAGTGCGCGTCCAGCTGGACGTGCACAGGAAGGTGGCAGCCATGCCAGCACCCGCCGCGCGGCCAGCTGTGGCTAGCTGCCATTCCCGGGGATAGACCC
>NW_010426694.1:52111-54986 GCF_000710305.1 Buceros rhinoceros silvestris | reverse complement strand
GCCATGCCAGCACCCGCAGCGCGGCCAGCTGGGGCTAGCTGCCATTCACGGCGATAGACACGAGCCTGCGCTGGCTCCCAGAGTGCCCCTATGTGCACGTCAACCTCAGCCCTCGGGCCGAGAGACCCCGCTCAGGGAGGACGACCTAGGGAGAGGGAGGCCAGGGACTTCTGGAATTGGAGTTTTACTTCAGGCAGCTGTGGGTGGACCTGGACACGTCCCACCGAAGTTGCAGAATCAAAACTTTATTGCGAAAAGAACAGATTGTTTTATACCAAACTGGTAACTAAGACAGTATGTCAACTTCAGGGACTTCTGTGGAGCAGATAGTAAGGGACTTTTTTTCCATTTCCTACCGAGCAAATGTGGTAGGAACAAGAGCGTATCTCCCGTTAGCTTCTGCAGTTGTGAAGTGGCCAAGCTTAGGACATGCCGAGAGGCATCAGCACTGGAGTGAACCACTGCCAGCTCCTGGAAGGAGCTCTCAGTGACACTTCTTCAGCAGATGAAGTGTTATGTTTTTAACTGCAAGCATGGTCTCTGTGCAGGTCGGTTTGATCAGCGTCTCAGGAAGCAAAAATCCGAAGTGGCCAGTGTCACGCAGCTCGAACGCAAACGCGTAGGGGATGCCGGTTTTGTAGGCCCAGTCCATAGAGCTGCCGGAACTCACATCTGCAAAGAGAGGATCCAGAGAGAAAATTAAAACACACCAAGTGCAGGTCACGTGGAAAGCACCAACGGTTCTTGTCTCCAGGAGTCAGTGACCACGCTTGCAGGAGATGCTGAATGCCCTTCAGAGGAGGGCAGGGGCAGCCAGCACTGGAGACAGGCTGGATTAGACCCTTGACTTTCACAGGAGGAAAAAGAACAGCTGGCTTTTTTGTGTAAAGCAGAACTCTAACAAAAGAGAACATTTAGAGTAAAGCCTCAGACCATTGTTGTTGCCCCCAGGCAGGCGCAGTCGAAAGCTTTTGCCTCTGCAAAGATCTCCCAGCTGGACCGGAGCTCTGCATGCTCCTAGGTTTGACTTGGGCTTCGCAGGGAGCAGGGAGAAAGCTGAAGAAATCTGTGTTCTCCTTTTCAAAGTGCTTTTAAAATCCTCTTGTCTTCATTCCTGTCTTGTTTTCTCACCATTCCCTGGCAGCATGAGAGCATTTGCATAGGTGGTGTCTGACACTAACAAACCTTCCCGGGGAAGTGTGCGTCTTTCGCGGTCGTTACCTCCACATGCTGATTACCCAAGACACTTGTCTGCTCTCCAGGTCCTCCTCTCGGGTGGCCTGCTCTTTCCTGTGCCACGCTGGCACCAACTCGCTCTGCTCGCCCCTTGGCGTAGCCGTTGACTGCGCTGCGAGGAGCACAGGGTGACGACCGTGCGGTGAGATGGAGCAGCTCTAGCCAAAGCACGGCACCAGCAGAGGAGATGCAGGAGGTTACCTCTCAGAAATCTTGCTGTTTACTTACTTAAGCTTCCCACTTCTCCAACGTCTGTTATCATTACAGTGAGAGCGTTCAGGCCTCATATTTCAGTAAATAATAAATAAGTGTCTCATTGAAACCCACTGAACTTCTTTTTCTCTTACCTGTCTACATGGAAAGCTTGTCTGACAAATGTTTTATCTTTAAAAGGTGTATTTTAAAGATATTTTGTTATAGGGAAGAATGCATTTGAAATCGCTTGAGAAATGGATGATGTCCAAATAAAGACACCGCTGCTATCCTTTATCATCACCGAGACACAGAGGCACCGGAAACTCGGCTTCCAAAGACATCCCCCTACACCTCAGAATAAGCTGTGTGAGTAGCTGCATCTATCACAATTGCACAGAAGGAGAGGCAACGTATTGGTGGAAAATGAAACGTACTTTGAATTATTTCCTCCCAAATATTTTATAACTTAGTGCATTTGCAGTATCTGATAAAGATACTGTTTTGAAGACCTTGTCATTTTATCTTTTTTGTTTTCTAATCTGTTTTTGTGTGTTCTGAACATGTTATTTGCTGGCTTTACCTCTCAAATGCATTGCATTTTAATCTCTTTTATTTCATCAGTGTAGCTAATCTTACTGCAATCAACCGACTGCATCAGTTACAAAACTCCGTCTTCCGCCTTCCTCACCCGCCACAACAGGCACGAAGTTCGCTTTAAACCGTGTTTGCTCTCTTTGTTATAACAAGGATAATCGTCTTACTCTAGGTAGGTCAAAGTCACAAACCTGTGCCCGGAAAACTTACACAAGGTGCTAGACGCGGGGCCATATCTGTATCTGATACCGTAGGCTGACTGGAGAGCGTTAACAGCATTAGAGGCTGCAGACTCCTGGGTGCGTGGGGGAGAAAAACAAACACATAAATTAGCCTTCAAATGACATACGTCATGGGATTGGAACCGAGCTGGGATCACCGACGTCTGCGCAATGCTGTGTTCCCCAAGCCCGTGGTGGCTAACTCACAATTATTTTGAAGGGTACATGCACTATCCTTTTTATTGACAGCAGTTCCCTAATTCCCTGGAAAACTCGGTTCGGTCTTGTCACGGTGTGAAGAAGCTTACTGCACTGCGAATGACGGAGTATCTACGGGTATATATACACCACGTGATGCCAAGGGAGTGGGAGGCCGGGTGCAGCTGTGGGCGCCGAGGTGGCTGGAGAGCAACGTCCTGGTGACTGTGCCACGGCAGGGAGGACATAGCCACAAAGGAGAAGACTCCCTGGGCAGGAGTGAGGCTTCCTACAGCAGCGAGGCAACAAAAGCGAGCCCTGTTGAAATCCCTCTGGGGAAACAGTTGGCAATGCCCATTTCAAACCAACATAACAGTGCTGGGTCCTGCGCAGAGGCAGCGGCCGCCTGGAGGCCAGACCAGGAGCGACCC
>NW_010426694.1:39284-52080 GCF_000710305.1 Buceros rhinoceros silvestris | reverse complement strand
CCAGTTCAAACCAAAATAACAGTGCTGGGTCCTGCGCAGAGGCAGCGGACGCCTGGAGGCCAGACCAGGAGCGACCCAAGCCCACGTCCACCATGCAGGCAGGCGTCCTGGGCATGGGGAGCTCAATGCGCTGAGCCTTGAGGGGTGCTGCTTGCTTCCACCGCTGGACTTGTGTGCCCCGAGAAGGGGACAGTTCTCAACTGCCTCCTGCTGTTCAGGCGGGATGCTGGGTAAATCCGGGTACCAGCCTTAGGACGCCCTCGGTGAGGAAGCGGCACGTAACGTTACTGGATTTTTACACTGACACACGCAAACCCAGCCACGCCACTGCAAACACCAAGGCAAACGACTGTGCAGGAGGAAAAGGGATGAAAAGTAGGTGAAATTTAAAACTTGAGATGGATGGATGTTTCTGCTGGTTTTTCCAATCTAAAGGTGTAATTTCATTTTAAGTTTCTTAAAAGAACATATTTCAGGATAGTGTTAATAAGAGAGTGGTGCCTAAATTAGACCAGAATATGCATGTTGTGATGAGTACCCAGCTCTCCTGTTTCAAAGCAACGCTGAATAATTGAAGACTTCAATCGAAATGGTACCTGACAGCTCACTACAACGACAGGGCCCGGGCGGAAACGTCCTTTCTTCTGCCCGGGATGAACTGTGGCCCCCGTTAGCACCCGATGCTGTTTATCTGCTCCGCACGTGCAGACCCGCCGTTGTGCGCTGCACACAGCCCGCACAGACCAGCCCCGCCTGTTCCATCGGCAGCAGCTCACGGCAACTCCCCACAGAACCGGGGAATCCGAACCCTCAGCCTAAGGCACCATTTGAGACACCTCGGTTGTTAAAGACTATTCAAAGCCACCAGGTGACGGAGCCTTTGGCTGTAGGTAAATATTAGACCACAGGAATAAATAAACAACAGTATTCCCTTCATTGTCACTGTGCTCCCCGTAGTGAGCTTTCTAAAGAACAGGAAGTGATGGCAGCTTCTTTTATTCCAACCCCCCCGTTCCTTTTGACCCACTGCAATAAAAAGAGTTCAGATGACAAAGACTGGCAAAATATTTAGAACTGGGATTTGACGTCCACTTGTCCAGGGCTGTTGTCTAAACCAGGGTCCCTTTGGGTCTGTGCTTTAACTCCCGCTGATGAGCAGCCTGATCCGAGGTCTCACATGCCTGGGGAACCCCTACGACACACCGAAAGCTGGTTCCCTTGGTCTGACAGCTGCGGATGGCAAGGTCAGAGTGTCTGTGCTGAGGGGCAGGTGCTCTGGTCTCGGAATGGGAATAGCCCTTGAGCAGCAGGAGCACCAGGTACTGCAGAGTGACTGCTGTGCTGTGCGTGAAAACCCTCAGGCAGGGGCTCCTCGCGCTGAATTTCCCGAGGCAGTCTCTGCTATCGCCTTACGGTACCCTGGATCCTTTCATCACATGCCCAGGAATCATCTGCTTGCAGAGGAGATGCTGATTCTTCTTAACACCCTGTCTTTAGCTTTGGCCGTGTTGCCTGTTCTTGAAAACAGTGTTCTCGCCCCTGCTGGTCTGCAAAGCAATGAGATCCCGTGGTTTTAAATTCACAGGCTATGGTTTTTGGCAGGTTGTAGTCACCAGTTCTCCCGGGGGGCTCCTTTCCCTTTGCCACTCCTCAAAAGAGGGTGGAGGTGGTAGAACGAGAAGATTTGTGGAATTATTCACCGTCCGTGCAGGGCTGGGTGGCCAGTCCCCGCCAGCCTCAAATGTTTAGCTCCTCTGGCTGCTTAGTTAACTTCTGACTCGCGTGTTTCCCAGGAATGACATCAGACAGCAGACTTCTTTGTAGCCGCTGAAAGTCAGTGTGTGAGCAGAAATAACCCACAAAGAGAGATTGGTCTGCGGGGTGCTGACTGCGCAGCCCCGTCGGGGGCAGCTGCGCGGGACAGCACGTGTTCTGCACAGGGTAGACCCAAGGTGCAGGTGAGCTCCTCTGCAGTCAAATCGCTTAAACTAGTAAGTTAAAAGTCTCTGCAACTTCTGAGGCCAAGAGGAGAGCTTTACAGACAATGTGCTTCTACTGGGGACTGAGGCGGGGAGAGAAGGGGCTTGCAGCTGGCTGGTGCAGCGTGTGCCGGTGAGCAGGAGCCAACAGACAGTAAAACTTAGCCGTGTTTCCCCGCGAGAGTAAGCCGTAGGGAGGGGTTTATGTACTGGAGACCGGCTGAAAACAGACACTTTGAGATTTCTCCTCTAATTGATAAACAAACCATTTCCATTTTATTTTGTTCACAGCATTGAAGATGATCTTCCTGCCCCTAGTGTTTGCGTTCTGAGTTTGGAGGGACAGAATTTCAGCTAGATGCCCAAGGACTGAACTACATAGTTCCCATTACAGTTAATTAGAGTGATAATAACTAGAATTAAAACCCAGGGATTTATGCTGTAAAGTAATTTAAAGGGGCTGGTGGATGGAAGGCACTATACCATTTTAATCAAATTACCACTGACTCACTGAGAGTGATGGTTATACAGCCAGAAATGCGATTGCAAGTGGATCCAGAATAAATGCTGCTTAATATCAAATACGTGCAAAGTACTGAAGAAAGAAGCCTTCTCCCAAAATAGAACGAACCCCAAAATATTACAGAGGGAAGCGTATTTTCCCAGCTGTGACCGTACTCACCACGCAGCTGAAGTTTGGAATAGTGGCGTATTTGTAGGAGTAAGGGTAGAGCAGCATCTGGGCATACGCGTGGAAGGACAAATAGGCTTTTATTTGCTTCCGATGTTTGCGCAGAAAATGAGCGACAGCCTTTACTTCAGGCTCAGACTCAGGAAAGGGACCACAGTAGGTGTCGTCGCATGGGTGAAAGGAAGCACCTTCATCTGGAGATGGAAAGAGAGAGCTGGTGGTGAATACCGCAGGGCGTTTCCAGGGGCCGGCTCCCGGCTCAGCCCGTGCTGGCCCGCGCACGGCAGCGTGGAAAGCTGTTCGTTAGCAGATTGCTGTCTTGTGACTGATGGGCATGAGCCACGGCGACCTCCACCCAGAACCCGCCCTCCCATCCAGGAGACACACCAAGCTGCCCATCGGCCAGCTACTCGCGGGTCTCCCCAGCAGACCTGCGTTTAACCCAACAGGGACAGGAGACCTGGCTCCAGCGTATCCTCTTCCCCGGCTCTCCTCACAGGCGACACCCTTACGGCAGCACTCCAGGATTAGAGCGACCGGGCTCGGCTGGCCCGCGGGAGATCAGGGCTGCGCCTCTCCCTCTGCTCACTGCCGGGACAAGAGCAGCCTTTAAGAGGATTTGATCGCTCCAGCCTTAGTTCTCCTTCAAGTGTGGGGCAGGGGTTTGGTTGTGAGGGTATCTGTTACCACGTCAGCCTGCTCCATAGCCCGCCTGTGACATCCCATGAGGGACTGTAAGATGAAACGCAGAAACGGAGACGTGGCAGTGGCTGCTTCACCGCGCAGCAGCTCTGGATCCAAGAGCTCCCTTACAGCCTAGGGCCTGGACCCGAAAGAACGGCATTTATGGAAATCCACTCTGCCCTGTTATCTGCCGGGATGTCAGAGCGCCACATTTCACACTGTCCTGCAGAACAGTAACAGTCTGGCTGGGGCAATCCCTGGTGTCCGCAGGGACTGGCAGGAGCAGTGTTTTATCAGCTTCCCTTCGTGCAGGAGGTGCTGCCGTCTTCAGACAACGAGAGACGAGTGGTGGGTGAGCGGGCGCAACAGCAGGAACTGAACCACGGCTCCCCACCAACCCCGTGCCCAAAAAATTTACAAGTGGGAGAATTTCACGCTGCAGCTTTGTTCATAATATGCGAACGGAGGCCACCATTCCACGGCCACAGGTGGGGATCTCAAAAGGTATCAGTGCTGGGACCGCAGTGGGCACGGGACGGGTACAGCGAGGGCAGATGGTCTCTCCCCTGCAGAACAGATGGCCACCAAGCCATCCCAATCCCAAGAGCACTCTGCCTCGATGCCTTGCCAGACAATATAGCTAAAGGAGAGCTATTTAGCGGAGCCTCCGGAGCCTTTGCTCTTTTTATGGACACTTCATCTCCTGTCACAGTGCCCTACACTCCGTCATGGAAATGGACATCACTGCTAATGAGCAGCAGAACCTCACAAGCTAATGGTAAAATGACCCAGTGGTGAAATATGACTCAGTTTAGTGACTTCCAGTGAAGAAGAAACCCTCCAAACTGTCCAGCCTGCTATCGTGAGCCACTGGCAGTCCTGGCTGCAGCCAGTGCTGTTCCCGAAGTGCAGCTGGCTGGGAGGAACGAGGGCGGGTTTCCACCGTGGCCGTGGAGCATGTAAGGGTACCCTCAATTTTCACACTGGAGGTTCTTTTAAAGTAACACAAGAAGGAAAAACCCGATACAGCACATATCAACTCCTGTGAAATTTCTGAGAAACAGTCATGAGGAGAGAATGGAATCGTGTCAAACGTTACCATGCTGCTTGTTTTTGTACCTGGTAGTGCAGGGGAGAAACGGGACAAGTGGTGGATTACGACCACAATGCATATGGTTATTGTCAGGGTTTCACTCAGCCTAGGAAAAATGTTTCGTACTGGAAACTAAGCAAACGCTTTCAGGACTGAGCAAGAAGCGTGCTTCGGGAGCAGGACAGGGAGGAGCACAGTTATGTGAACCCATGAAAGATTATTCTGGACTGGAAAGAAAATGCACTCTGTGAGGATTGATGTTGCGCTGGAAGGTGCCTGTGACGGCTCTGAAGACGGTAAGAAAACCGTTCATTCCAGCTGCGGCAGTGGCTGCCTTCTGCATGGTCCACGGAGGTCCCCGAAGTACGGCAGCTGTGATGTACCTAACTGAAGGGTGGTAACAGTCATGCAGGACCGTGGCTCGTTTTTACTTCTTTTTTGCAGCATCAAACCACCTTTAAGTTCATGAGAGCAGCCCTGGGATTGTCTTCTGCAGTGGGGGGAGTCTCAGCTCACACCGGCTCTCTGTCGCTGCCGCTGTGCCAGACCACACAGCGCCTGCTGCTGCCGCGAGGAACCGGAGTGTTGCGGAAACATCTGGAGTTCCCGTGGAAGAGGGACGGGCTGCAGGGCGGCCGTCGTGCTCGCGCAGCGCAAACACATTCCTGCCTTCACAAGTTTGGAGTGTAAATAAGGAAGGTGGGCGAGTGCGGGAGGGGAGCAGGCTGCCCGGGGAGGTGGAGGGCGAGCAGGGCAGCAGAACCAGCTGTGCATCACCGTGTTGCACAACAAAGTGCCGTTTCTTTGTGCTGCGCCAGAACCGCTCCCTCCCGCGTGAGCTGTGCTGTCTCGCTGTAAGATTGGATAAAACACCTCTTCTTCTTCAGTGGACCGGCTCCAAATCTCCTGCTAGTGTCTCATCACTGCTGCGTTCTCCAGGCAAGGTCCAGGTCGATTTTTATGGAAGTATTTACAGAAGCGCTGGGAGTTTAAAACTGGCTCTCCATGCATTCAGAAGCACCTTCTTTCTTTATTGAATCACTAATAATAATGGCCTTAAAATATTCTCAGCCTCTCTGTGAGGCCAGCAAAACAAGTCTGACATTTCCAAATGTCCTAAAGCCACTTCAGAGAAATGGCAAATTAAACACGACGATGTTGGGAATGTTTCCAGAGGTGCAGTCGGGTAAATTCTGCAGGGCGATGGGCCGGGCTCAGTACTGTGCTTCACATTACGTACCCGGCTGCGGAAACACAGACTAGCTGCATGCCTGGGCTTTCGCTTTTGCCACGCTCGCCACACAAACTTTTTACTTCTGGTGAGACTGGTTTTTCCAAAGTTTAGGACTTAAATTTTTTTAGCAGCTAGAGGAAGATTTGAGCCCTGGCTTATGGCTTTATGGGAAAGTAGCGTCAACTTTAACCACGGAAAAGGGAACACTTCCCAGTGGATGTGACCAAACCCACCTCCTCTGCCGCCTGATTCAGTACAGGGCAATCTGAACTGGGGGACCCGAGTATCTCCAGACTCACCACACCATTTCACCTTCCAGTTGCGATTCGCATCAACACCGTGACACCGAAACCTCGTGTTCTTTGATCTTGTTTTTCTCCAGAACCGATCCTAACATGAGTTATAAAATAGTTAATTAGCATATTACTATTTTGGGGCAAAAATCTATTTGTACACATAACAAACGACCCTGGAAAACACCTTTGGTATTATATTTTAACAGGAGTAATTTATGTCCATTTTGCATGCCACAAAGCGATGGACCAGATTATACAGGAAGTCACCTCGGAATCATGGAACAACCCTTCGATCTTTCCTGTCTGGACAATTTTTTGGGTAGGATGACTGACACTACTTACATTTGTCCAGCTAAAATGATATCCATCCACATTAAATACAGGCATGATATAGAAATACAGCTGAGTGAGCATCTTTCTCATGGCTGGGTCGGTCTGGTATGTCTGAAGAGCCTAAAGCAGAAAAGCCAAAGAAACTAGTTTCCATAATAAAAGTAATTTCCCAATTAAGCGCAGTGGCAGGCTAAGACAGTCAGGTGGCCTTTGGCAGCACAGGGACCTGATCTCATGGCACCACCGGCATCCCTAGAGCTGTATGTGAAAGGCCAATGCAGAGGTGCCCCAGCCCATGAGCCAGAAATTCCCCAAAGATTCTTAGCTGGAACCGTATTGCATTTAAACCCGATTTGTTTGTATTGGGCAGCCACATCGAGGCTATAAACACATCTGGATAAAAACACTGGTATTCAGGGAACTGCAGCTATAGCAGAAGGTACGTTTGTCGAAAGAGGAAGCAATGGTTACCCAGAAATAATGACTGTGAAAACAAGGGCTCTGCTCCCCTGATGTTCCACCTCCTGAAAGGCTCTCTGCATGAAGCTGGCCCTGCAGCTCAGTCTCCCCGGGGTCAAGAGCTGCCGTGGTACGTGCAGATGTTAAATCTGTGAGACCATTCCTAGTGGAAAGAGGACCGAGCCGAGCTCCCCGACGCGCGTCAAGGAAAAGGCACATTTTTACCCTGCTCATTGCAAGAAGCAGCGACTGGGCTGGGGAGGGGATAAGGCACCACACACCACTGCCGCGGCTGGTGATGCCTTTCTCTCTGCAGACAGCATTAACAAGCTAAGCTGCTGCTGAGTCTCCACGATGGGGGTTTAGGTATCAGGGATAACGAGATTGGCGTGTCGGCTCCTCCTGGGGTTTTGTGTGCCGTGCTTTTGCTGTCAGACACCTGTAATGATGCATTTTGTTACGCCGTAGTGTTACATACTGCCTGTCAAACTGTACTGCTGTGACATTAAACTCGTTAAAACACCTCTAAACTAATGTCCTGAACATAACTACAGATAATTAATTAATTTAAGGTAGTATGCTCCTTAAAAACTGCATGGATGAGCATTGCAAATTGTTCAGAACATTTCCAAATTTGCAAAGAAGTGACATAATGAAAACATTTGAATTAAGATGTTTTTAAATGTTTAATATGTTTTAAGTCCTGTGAAAAATATACTTTTCTTGCTAGGTAAAAGCACCACCACATGAAAACCAAGACGAAACACAGACTGCAAAATGCCAGACACCCTTTCATTTGTCAAAGCCACTCAGTGTTTGTTTGACGCCTGCTCTCATCAGCAAAACACTAGGAGGGACTTGGGAAAGCATCACAGTCCCCAGTAATACTCTTCAAAATTTTAAGTCTTGAAGCCAAATATGTCAATCAGTCAGTTCTGCTCTTTAAAGCATATACGGCTTGTCTCAGTAATAATAGCTCAGTTACTCTTTCAGAGCAGCGTTTCGTTAAAGGTGTAACGGGCCTGGTGTGGCTTTGTTCTTGTTGGGAAGCAAGAGGGAGATGGTGTAACCTGCTGTCAGTGGGATCATATTCACTGCTGCTGCTAAAAACATTCATCCTGTTTTTACCTGATTATTTTGTTGATGCAGGTAATCGGGCAGCACAGACTCCATCATCTTGCCTCCCTCCGCAGGGAGCTCTTTGGCCACGTGCCTCATGGTGACCAAGGTGGGTCCTTGCTGGAGCAAAGCCCACAACTTGCCTTTTGTAACGTCACTCTCAAATCCTCCGAACGACAACCATCAGGCGACCCACCCCCCCGGCAGCGCTGACAGATTTTCTCGACCCTGTGAGAGCAGCAAGACGAATATAGACCACTGGAGAGTGAACCGCGTGGTAGCTGGCAGAGACCTCGCAGCAGACAGAGTAGTGCGACCTTCTGCCGCTCAGTTCTGCCTCCCCATCTCGCCATCCGCTGCAGCTTTGCTGCTGACTGCGCAGGGCACCGGGCTGGCCCGATAAACGCTGAACAGTGTGATTAGTGACCGAGCAGATGATGCAGGAGCCCTGCCAGCACCACGCGAGCAATCTGCCGGCGGGCGGGGGAAGACCCATGGTTAGTGGGAGGGGGCTCGGTCATCTGGATCGGCAGAGTGACGGTTGTGCACGGAGCTACGTCAGCGTGGGCTGGCTGAGCATCCGCCCCGTCGGAAATTTAATTTGGGGGAGAAGTGAACAAAGGAGCTATACTGTAAACTGCCATGGCAATAGAAGGCAAGAGTTTAAAATGGATTTAGGATGCAGCTGGGCTTTTTGTAAAGTAAAGGGATTGACTGAGAAGGACAAAGCAAGGAGACAGGGTTGAGAGAAACTGAAATTGCAGTTGAGCTTAATGGCGATTTGTTGTCCCACAAATAATTATTATTAAATTTAAGGTAACAATCAGCTTCTGCTGTTTCTGGATTTGAACTAAACAATCACACTGAATTAAACAGTTACTATTTCAGCACAGGGGATTGACTCCATTGCTGTCCTACCAGAAAGCGCTTAGAACTGTGATTAAAACTGACAGAACAGGATTAACTCTTCCATGCCCTTACTAAGACACCAGCTTAAACATCCTGTCTGATGGTAAGATCCAATGGTTTGCTATCGTCTGTACACCTTCTGTTTTAGCGGGGTGACACCGTAATGTGCCATTCAGGCCCTCGCTGCTGCTTTATCGGTTTGGCAAGTCGGTAGGTAGCTCTATCCCTGCACTTGGCAGCAGTACATCTTCTTATCTCCATTTTCTCTTCCATGGCTCGTGTCCTGCTTTGGCACTCCAATCACTATTGAATAATATCTATCTTACCCTGTTATTAAGGGTAAGATATTACTGATTATCTAAACCCAAACGTCTTAAAACAAAGGGTCACATTTTCAAGGCTGAAGCTTGAACTGTGTCTGACTTTTTTTTTCTCCCTACCAAGCAAAATCTTCCTTCCTCCTTGGGAGCATTTCCCACAGGAGGAGCCCAGAAAGAACAGCTGAGAAAGAGGAGTGCGCTGCGATGACTCTGCAACACCGAGAGCCCATAAAAAGAGATTGGAAAGAAGGACCTACAGGACCCCAAAGGCTTGTTACGCTCATACTTAAGGATGGAAATGGAGCAGATGCTGAAGCAGAGAAGAGGCCGAGGTGCGATGGCCTGACTGACGTCATGTTCCACAAAGCTCATGCAAAGCTGGGACCACCCAAGCAACTGCAGACACCACACAGCCGCAGAGTTACCTTGATTTTATCAAGACGTATCCGCATTGTGGAAAATGAACGGCTGCGAGCAAAAAGAAAGCAATTTTTACCCTCTTAAAGCCATGGGTAGGCAGGAGGATGCTGCTGAGTCGTTGAAAGTGCCCGAGAGAAATAACGCAATACTTATTTCCTTTTGGAAAAGGAAAACTGGGAACATGTTAATTGTTTTTTGCCATCATGAAGATGTCAAAGCAAAGGAAACCACCTTCTCTGTTTAACAGAATCCGGGGAAATCCACCATGAGCCGAAAGGGAGACACTGCCCAGTGCAGTGGTTTGCACAGCTGCATTCAAACAATGCATCACCTGCCTCGGCGTGGTGGCACCACGGAACTGCACTCCCTCTCCTCGGCACTGGCTTGATTTTAACCTTAAAACCAAACAGCATCACAGCTGAGGGCCCAGTCTGGGAAACTCGTCTTGGTCATGGTCACTGCTACTTTATTTTCCTTCCCCAGCGAAGCGGAGCTCGTTAGTACCCTGTTTTCTGTAGCAAGGATGTGCTGGAGAGATGCAGGTACTCAGAGCGAAGCGGGATGTGAGTCAGCTGCTGAAATAACCAAACTGACGCAGAACTGGACCAGCCGTGGAGTGGAGGGGGAGTGTGAGCAGACACAGGAATGGCACATGCATAGATGTGATCACCACACAGAAACCCCAAACGGCAGGAACCGCACTTGGAGGGTAAAACAGATCCTGCGTTTGCACCAACGCCTCTTGCTGCTGAATGAAGTACGGAGTGAAGAGGCTGGAAGAGGAAATCTCTCTGATGGAGAAAAAACAAACAGCGTTTCAGGCAGGAGCCTCTGACACAGAAGAATGAGCTAGCGAAAGATAAGTAAGGGTGAGTGTTTCGAATACAGATGCTGCAGGACGAAACAGAGGATTCTTCCTCCAGATAATGGATATATAGGGGGCACTCAGAGAAGTTAATTTTTTTTCTGAGGTTAGGCAGCTAAGAAGACCGCTGGGGAGACCAGAGTCTGGAAACAATGGAAATTAAGCTCCAATGATTGTACCGCATTTACTGAGAGAACTGCAGAGTGTCTGCAGAGGGATCTGTCACCGGGTGACTGGCCCTTCAGGGTGAAAAAGGCCCAGTCTTCACATTACCATCATCACTGGTAGCTGTGAAGGAGGCTGCAGGGCCCGAGATACAGCCCTTAGAACTTCTGGCCTTCCTAGAACAAGGGTGAACTAAAAATTAGTGAACAGGAGGAAAACCCAGATAGGAAGATTTCATAGCGCAAGGAGATGCGATGGTTTACAGAGCAACGAACAATTTAAAGTCAAACCAGTATCAGCTGAAGGGTTTAGCTGAAGGGAACAGACCTCATGAAGCAGGAACACAAGCAGCTAAGGGGCGAATGGAAGGAGCTACAGGGACTGTGTTTGTCCTGGCCTTGCATGCCTCTGATTCACTCCGGAATACTTCAAATGATTTCGAAGCTCTTCAGGTTTCTGAGAGCCAGCACTCAAAGATACGTTAAGAACAGTGGCCTGTCTGTCCCCAGGAAGAGGAGTCCTGTACGCGTGTGGCTTAGCAGGAGAGGCGGGCAGGTCCTTGCTGTCCTTCCTCCGTGGTTCAAAACCTCTGCGTGGAGAATTCCCCAAAAAGGAGATGGGGAGCCCATCGTGGGGCATTGTTTCAAAGAATGACTACATACAGGTACAATCATCCTTTAAATTAAGATCAGACTGAACTCCCGGATGGGGGGGACGTGGCATTTCAGCTGTTTGAAAGGCTTAAGCCTGTTGACAAGCGGCAGGTCCAGCACGTAGTGTTTAACAAGCATTAGGGTGTTGCTTCACATAACTCCTGCGCGCCCCAAGATCAGACCATTCCTGAAGGACTGAAGTGTCTGAATTTCATCCTCAGCCAGTATGTTGAGGCTCCGGAAGTTACGGATAGCAAGGGGAAATACATTTCCTGACTCCTAAAGGATTGCCATTTTTGACAGAGCTCGGCAGGACCCCGAAGTGATCCCAGATGAGAAGCTGTCTTCCTGACCGTGTGGACATGAGCGCTGGAACAAGTGACGGATGTGGCTCTGACTGCTGATGCAGCAGACTGCAGATGTTTTGTCCATCAGGACGGGACTACGGAATTCTGCAGACTGAGTGCTACACTGGCTTTCAGCAGATCTGAGAGTGGGAACAGGGACAGCTCTGTGGCCCTCTCCCCAGTGGATGGCATGGCAGAAGAGCCAGCCCTTTGGAACAGCGATGCTCTCTGGGTCTCCAGCCTGGACCTGCCTCTGATCACACCGCTGCCTTCCTCAGCCCTGGGTACGTCTATGTGCTGTTATTTTAGCTATCCCATCTTTACAGTCAAGCACTTCATAAACGTTCCTGAGGAAGATTCTGAGCTCTTGAAGGCTGCAGAACTGCTGCTCCAGGCTGGTCTCTGCTCCACAAGCCCAGAGGCTGGCTAATTGGCAGCACGCATCCCACACGCGTCCCACAAGGCGACTCACAAACCACGCTCAGGCTTAGGACAGTGGGGGCAGGTGTTGCCCTTTTGCACCTTGGACAGTCTAAGTGTCTCTTGGCTCACTATTACGGAGTGAAAATGGGGGATTCAGGCCTGGGTTTGGCAGCAGTCGACACCAACGGCAGCATTTAAAAAAAAAAATTAAAATTCTGGCCCCAGCCTTTAAGTTCTGTGTCTGGGGTTACCCATCTGCTCCCTGGGTGCACGGTGAAGCACACATCCATCACCTTGAATAATCCGGGCACTCATACATTTGGGATCATAGAACACCCACACTGCCCAACTTGGCCTTTCGGCCGTGCATCCCACAGCTGAAGTATACAGACCACGCTGGTGTTCTTTTCAAATCCGGGGTTCTTCTGAGATGAGACAGCTGCTCTGGCCCATCTCAAAGGGGTAAGGCTTGAAGCTGGCTGGGACTCCACCGTAACCTCACTGCTATTCTACTGCAGAACAGGCTCTGTGGCTCATGAGCTGGTACGAAAGCTTGGACCCCCTGTGTGCAGGGTGTCCCCTGCCTTGGCTTGAAGTTCAGTGCTGTTGGGTAGGGTTTGTCGGAGGTCACTGCTAACCCTGGTAGAACATCTGATTATCTTTAGCTGAGAGATTACGGGCATTCAGGGGCACCTTCTACAGAAGCAGCGACGCTGTTATTAACACCAGACCTATGGGATACAGAGCCAAGGCTAGGGCTCATGCTGGAGTAGATTATAATAAAAAACACACAACCCCCCCCCCCA
>NW_010426694.1:25750-39224 GCF_000710305.1 Buceros rhinoceros silvestris | reverse complement strand
AACCCCCACCCCCCCCCCCCAGAAACCCAACTCCCCAAACCAAACAATAGTCGTTGCTCTCCTTTTGTTTGTTTCAGAATGTGAGTAGGGCTGGTTTTGTACTTTCAATTATATTATCACATAACGCAAAGCTCTTTCCTGTGCATTCTCTTTCTCTTTTTAATCTTTAACTTCTCTATCTTTCTCCTCTTTCCCCTAGTTCCTTTGTTCTTTCTCTCTAGAGATTGTATTTGCCCGAATACAGAAAAACCTGCCCAGCAGCAGCCTCCTGCCTTCCCAGGCTCTACCCTCACGTCCTCACTCCCCAGTCTGACCTGCCTTAGGCTGCTCTGCATTTCTAGAAAGCTGGGGCCAGCTCCTGCTCAGCAGGACAAGTCCAGATGCTTTGTGGAAAGCGGTAGCCTCTGTTCATAGCCCGGCAAGCTGCAGCAGCAGCCAGCTGCCCTGCGGCACCTCCAGCGTGGTGGGACGTGGTGTCTCCCATTGTCCGCAGCGAAGTCACTGGCACTCAGAAGCTGCGGCTTCCAGAGGCGCAAGCAAGATACCGAGGGTTCCCCAGTGGGAGAAGAATATCTGGTCAAGCTGGCAGCACCCCGTCTTGCACTGGAATGCTAAGTGACATTCATTCACAGAGGTTGTTTTCCAAGCTACATCACTTGGAAAGCCCAGTGGTACGCAGGAGTGTGGGCACTGCGATAGGAACAAGTGGCAGGCATCACAGGGTGAAGGGAAAGCTCAGCGAAGTACTTCAGGCTGCCCACACAGCAGAGGGATGTGCGGGTGCTGCTCCTGCTGGAAAAGAAGCCAGCGCCACACAAATCCAACAGTTCCTTTCGCTTGCCTTAAATCAACGGGCTTGTGGTGCTGTTCCTTACAGTCCACAAACACGCCAGGAAAAATCCGCTTCCAGGCTGACTGCCCTTTCTCAGAACTGCCTGGCTGCTGGGCTGCAGCGGCGCTCAGGGGAGGAGATTGCCAGCAAAGGAGAATCACAGGGTCTGAGGCACGGAGACACCTCCAGTTTTCCCGGAGTTCTTACTAAACCCATCTAGTTCAGGTAATGAGAAAAGCAATATGCTAAACCAAGCGGTCGAACGGCCTCGTCTCTCCACCCCGCCATTCATTTCTAACACAGCGATGGAGAGTGCGAGCATCCTGTATTGCTACCCCGACGCCTTCTGCTTTAAGGCTGGATGGAAATGTTGCTCTGAGAAAAGAGGAAAACGTATGTCATTTGATTTCAGCTTCCTATTCCAACGGTATTACACCGAAGAGAAATGTCTTTCTTAATCTAAGTTCCAAAAGTGAAGCTGCTGCTGAGCTGATCTGAAGCAGCGCACACTGGCACTGATTTACCTGGACCGCTACCAGAAGTACAATCTTCACATTTTTAGGTCTTGGAATAAAACCCTCCTTCCTATCTCTGCCAATATGTGTCTGGCATATTTTTGTCCTGTGCCTAGCTGTGTCTGGCTGTCGCTATCAGCTTCGTTTATCAAGCACTTAAGTGTTCTCCTATGAGTCTTTAAGCACCTGAGATATCAGATTTTCTTCTCACTTGGAACACTTCCACTTGAAAAACTCGTTCTGTTTTAAAAATTAAAAAAAAAAAAAAAAAAGCGGTGCATGAGTTAGAGCGGTTACGGCGGGAGCGCGGTGTTTAGTGAACTGACGGAATGGCACGACTGTAAATCTCTCAACACTTACTTCTTTCACGAACCACTGGCAGAAGGCGGGGCCGATCCACTCCCTGGCGTGAATCCCGCAGTCGATCCACACAGCTTTCTTGTAGGGCCGCGATCTTTTACCTAGCTTGAAGTGCGGGTGTTCACAGAAATATCAGCGGATCTCACGGCGTTAGTGAAACACAATCATGACAAAGTAACAGAACATTTGAAACACTAAACCATTCTGAATTTCTTCCTGTAAAGGAAGAAATATTTATTATTTTCCAAGGTATGGCCAGGATAATGATAATCAGGTATCCAAGATAATGAAGCTGTTCTATGGAAAAAAAATGACAGGAAAAGCGAGACATGTCAGTTCCCCTTTTATGAGGAATGATGTCCTTAACCCTCACACGGGCAGGGTGAGGAGAAATGATGCTACCAGAACAGCCTTGTGCAGAATCAGATTTTCAGAACTCTGCAAGGGCAGATGCAAAGAAAGTGCATTGAAAGAATTTTTCTTCCTGAGTCTTGCTGACACCCTCTAATTTGTGGCCCTAATAATGTGAGCTGAGAGCGCACAGCCCTGGAGTTTTGTCAGTAGCTAAAGAGGAAGCACATGTGGCACACGCTGAGAGCGGCTCCAGAGTCCTCCCGGATCCCTCTCAGCATTCCCGCTTTACAACTTGTCTGGAGACACAGAAATTTCCAATCCCCTTAAACCCAAGTCCTGCTAATTGAGTTCACCCTGTGACCTATCTCTGTGCATATCCAATCCCAGGGAAGGGGAGCTGGCTTCTGGTTTTCCAGCTTTTTATGGTTTTGTTCGTTAAAGATGATATTCAGAGAGGTACTCTGATCTCAGCAACTCATTCTTCAGAAACACTGTTAACCCGCGTCTCCGTGGACACCCTATAACATGAGTAACAAGGCGCCTGTCCGGGATTCCAGGTTTTAGTCTGATTCACGGCTATTTAATCTTTACCTTGAGCACAGACAGCGGTCTGCCTTCATAGGATGTCCCAACAGAGAACAGGTGGACGAGATCTGGATGAGTCCTATTCAGGTGCTGCATCCAATCCTGGATCTGCAAATGCAGCAATACAATTGTTGCTTCAGTCTCTGCACTCCATGGAAGCAGCTGTACCACACGTACCAGCCGCAGTGCTCGGGGCTCTCTATGGCTTTCCATTTCCCTGGGGGCTTTTTTTGCCTTTGGGGTGTTTTGTTTGATTGGTTTTTGCGTTCACACTTGAAGTATCACTGTTCTGTCATAGCTCTGTTCCAGAGGCTGGATGCAGCCTTCAGTCTCGCGGGATTTTTTCCCCGTTTTACTGTTGAACGTTGCTGGAATGCATTAGCTGTCCATCGAAAATCTGGGGGTGGGGTAAACCCACCATTCCAACTACATACTAATGGCATGAAGAAAGCAGGTCCCTGAGCCTGCCAGCGCCCAGGAGGGTGAGCAGACTGGCCTGCAGGGTTCAAAGCTCCCGGCAGTATGTGTTCCTCAGAGCTCCATGAGGAGCAGCACCCTCCATGCTCAGCCCAGACCCTTTGTTCTGGTGCAGACTGGAAGTGTCTATGTGAGCACGCTGCAATCAACAGACGATATTTACCCAGCTATCGCCCAGGACAGCGTCTCTTATACAGGGATGTGTATCTATGTGGGTTTAAGTCTTGGGGCTCTCTGCAAATACCTAAGCGTTGCTCATGTTGCTTACTCAAATGACTCAGCGAGATGAGTCACTTTCTGGAATCTCTCATTCCATCAGAGTAGAAGACCTGCTGTAAAAACAACACTCAGAAGCTCAGAGATAGTTACATGTAAAGATAAGCCTTGAATACAAATATTAAATATATGTATATTTTCAAGAAGGTGCCTATTTCTGGAGAAGAAACATTGAGAACACTTCTGAAGCCGAACAGGTAACCGTAACGTGGTGATCTTAGCCCGACTAAAAGCAGCAGCGAGGCAGGTAAGAGGAACACTATGAATTTCCACGTACTTCTTCCAGGGTGTGATAGACTTCGTAGTTGTACCCAGAGAGGGACCTTCGGTTCCTGTACGTCCTCAGTCCAGTCTGGTTTTCTATGGCTCTCTGCACGTCTGCTAGGAGAATCCTAGGACACAAAGACAGCGGTGTCACCGACAAGCTCAGGGAACACGAGCTAAAGCACAACAATCACAGTCAGAAGAAATACAGCAGGAGTTAAACCGTCCTGGCGTTATTTCATCCCTTCTTTTTTGACAATAGAGCGCTTCAGGCTTATTCCAATACATGCTGCCAAGTAAACACTCCAGCTGCTTTGAAATGTAACAGTGCCTTCACAAAAACACAATGAGCTCGTTAAGCGAATAAAGCAGAACGATGCAAATAACGTAGCCAATGGGAAGAAGAAGCCACTTCCATTTGTTTACAGCACAGCATTTGCTGTCTTCTTTTATCATCCAATGATACAGCGTGATCACAGGTCTTCAAAGATTGAACTGAAAACATAAAAAAATCATTTTAGGCTTAGAAAAGCATGTCCCCACTTTCTTTTGGGAGTTACTGTACTGGCACAGAGCATTGCATATACCTACAAGTTGCAGAGGCAACACTCGTTCTGTCTGAAACACAACAAACAACAAAGAACAAATCTTAAGCGTGGTTTGTCGTTTACATTGTCCACTCTGCAATCATTGTTTGCCAGTTGTTCTAAAATAACTCAGGAAAAACACGAAACAATGCTAAGTGAAAATTAAATCGGCTCGCGTAAAGAGCGAGAGGTTCTTGGCATTACGAGCAAAACCCAGAAACAGTGGTGTGAGCTGAAAACTTTCCTATTTTATGGCAAAACCAAATAATGACACAGATAAAAGAATGTAATAATACAGAAAAAAAATGATAATACAGAAAACATGTAAAAAGAATTCTATTGAAGGAGCTGGCGCAGCTACGGTTTCCGTACCACAGTGGCAGGAGCTGGGAATATCATCAGTGCAGTCAGTACCAACGTCTCACTGTAGAGAGTCACCCCTGCACGTCACCTTCTCCTCAAGCCCGTCGCTGTGCAATCACCACACCACTAATCCACCACTGCTGTAACACGACGGGCACGTTGCACTTTTAAAAGGTAGATTGGGAAAAGATGGAAAGAAACTGCCTTCGCTCTGATCCCAACTCAGCTGTGCGGCAGCTCCCTCAAGGATAACAGGTCTGTCCACAGACAAAGGTTATCCTTACCCCGCCAGGCGTGTCACGGAGGTTACTCTGCAGCTCGCAATTACGCTGTTCTACATCAGCAACTGCCATTAAGCAAACGAACGGCTTCGAGGCTTGACTTGCAAAGTGCTCTACACTCTAAACCCAGCACCGTAAAGCATTTAATCCTGGAGTTAGATCAAAGCAGTGGTTTTATTCAAGTCATTAGGAGATCTAAAGCGTTAAAAAAATACTCGCCTGCTTTGCTGAATTCTGATTAGCGTAAGCACCCACCAGGATCAGGCTCTGCCGGTTCACTTTCACAGTAACAGATTTAATTTCACAACTCCTGCTCGTTTATGTGTCCATACTCCAAGCAGGGTCTGATTTCTTTACTCTTAAATGACTGGGGACTGTGTGTGCTTATAGCACCAGGGGTCTTACGCCCCTCGGGTCTGAGTGCAGCCCAAGTGGCTCCATTGCCGGAGAACTTAGCCACCGAGGAACTCGGTGCAGTCAGAGTTTATCTGACGCCCGGCTTGTTTTCGTGACTGTCCTCTTGTCACAAGGTCAAACGCTGGGACAGACGAGCCTGTCTGACAGACAAGGGCTGGTCACCTTGTTTGTTATTCAGGCTGCTTAATGTTTCCTGTCTTTAGAAATCCGTCATAATTTGGGCAAGCGTCAAGCCGTCAGGCTGAAGTTTTACGCAGTGTTTGTCTCAGATTTTCCAGTCCCAAAAGGGATGTGGCAATTTAACTCCTTTGCAAATAGTGCATCAAAAATAAAAAAAACACATTGCAAAACCAGCCATGAGAAAAGGAGCTGCATAAAACCCGGTCTGGTGCCTCAGTGCCGTGGTTGTGGAGCTGCCCGTCAACGTGCGCAGCTCGTGTGCCCAGTGTCAGAGAGGAAATTCTCCCCGCGGAAAATTAATGAAAAGTTGTCCTGGTATTTGTAGCGCGTTGTTTTAGGCAGAGACCCTTTGCTCTTGCAGCCTGAGCAAAGGTCTCCAGGTACAGGGGGTGTTTACAGCACATCTCCAAGGGCCCTCTGACATTTCTTTACGGGTGGTTACGGTGAGCGGGAGCAGCAGCAGCTGCGAGTGCAACTGCCCGGCTCAGTGATTAGGGGACATTTTTGTGTTAGCACAGGAAAACAGTTACAGAAATCCCCATGTCACTTCTGAAACACGAGCAAAACCGACACAGCGCTGAACCCCCGTGGAGGTCACTCTGAAGGTCGGCTAGCAGGCCTGCAAAACTGATCCCCTTATGTTTGTGGTGTTATTTTTAGAATGAAAAGTTAATAAAGACACCACTGGGATAATAAAAACGGTGTTCTGACAAGAGCACGTGCAGAAGGTACAGTATGGTTCGCACCATCCTTTCCTCACCGAGAAGTCAGTACGAATGACCACACGTAGGGCTGTATTCAGCAAATGCTGGAGAATCCCAGTAACTCACCAGTCGGTTATTCAGGTGCTTCAGCATCTCGCTGGAAAGGCTGTGAGGACAAGACCGTTACTCTTGTCGAGTATATCACAGTGATAGGTACGAAATGGTAAGCACACCCCAGAACTCCCCTGAGTGCTTTTAGGGAGCGCTGCACATTATGTGCGATCCTCGGCGTCTACTCGCTCTGTGGGACTCGCGCTGGGTCCCGAGGAACGGAGCGTTCTAAAGCAGAACTCGCACGTTCCTCTGTAATTCACGAGAAAGGCTTGTCTCTGCCTCTGCAGCACACGGGTAAACAAACCTCGCGCTGTTCAACACAGGGCGAGGCAAAGCAGGCTGTTGGGATAGCAATTACCATCCCTCTCCTCCCAGATGTGATTTCCCTTGCGTTGAAAACCCTTCAGCTCGCCTCCAAAGGAGGACATGCCTGCCAGTGGGAGATTCTCTGTCCTCCCATTCAAACGGTTGCTTTCCTGGCAGTGTCTAGCTGTGTGCCAGGCTAATTGCTCTGGCGGGGAATGTTATTTTCAAGCACACTTGGCTTGGTAGACGCAGACCTGCCTCGGAGGCCAGGTCTCTGGAGCGAGGCACGGGAAGCGAAGCAAGGCTTACGTGTACTGGATGTTTGCGTGCTGGAGGTAGGGCAGCAGACTTCGGGATGCATTCCGTGGCACTCGCACGTCAGTGACTGTACCTTCGATGATGTGGAAGGGGCTGCTGGGCTGCCACAGGTCCACCTGTAGTGCAGGAACCAACCTGTAATTCATATGCATTCAGTGGAGGTGGGGAAGTCCAGGGGATGGCACGCTTGAAGCTAGGGAGGGGGACACTCTAGGCACGGTATAGACAATAAAACTGTCCTGGCTGGTCCAGCTCGACATCTACAGTAACGGAGCAGGCTTTGGGAGTGACTGCGTCCAGCTTACCACAACTCTCATGGGAGATTTGCCAAAGGGAAGAGAGAACAGCCTCAGGAATGTGCCTCCTCGAACAGCCGGAGACAAAAGCTACCTCCAACTTCACGTGCCTCCTCAGACTGCTACACATTCCCTGTGCGCTAGCTCCTGTGGAGTCCACGAGCCTTTTTTATCTCCAAGGTATTTCTGTGTTCGCTAGGGCAGTAAAAGAAAAGAACTGAAGAGAGGTGGAAGGCATAGCCTGTACCAGTGCTCTCGGCAAAGTCTACCCAGGTTTTATAAGAGGATCAGAGGACAGGAACAGCAGGTCACCAATACTATGAAGGAAACTGTGATCTACCCAATAATTGTATATGAAATGTCAAAATAACAGGATTAAGATAATGAACTGATTACAGGTTTGTAAAAAACAACAGCCACTATATGATAGCACAGTTATTAAGGTGCTGTCTATGTCTGCTCATACCTACGAGATGCTTCTGGCCCATTCTTACTTTCTTTTGTTGCCAGGTCTGAAATTCACTGGGAAATTTCAGCCCAGGACATGAATTTTCAAGAAAGCAAGAAAGTTTGTGAAGAGGGATTTGCAACTCAGCGCTCTGCAGCCCGCAGCAAACTGGCGGCGTACGCTCAGCTGTGCCCACGCAGACACACGAGCTTCTCTGCCGCGGGCGGAACTGCTCCCCCTCAGCCGTTCTGGAGACGCCTAATGCCTTCCCCTGGTCTTGCTGGGAACCTCGCTTGAGAAGAGAGCACGATCGTGCAACAGGGCTTTAGTTCCTGCTGTTTCTCAAACGGTGCCGAGTAAGAACATTCCGATTACCCAGAAGGCATCTGACGCTGAACCTGATGCTACCTCTTCGAGCAGAAGATACTCGAGCCCCATTAATCCAACTAAATGCCTGCTACTTTGGAAGGAGAAAAGCTGAAACACAGGGGCAGCCTCTTCTCTTCCTGCCAACCCCACCTGCTGTCCCACGCTGCCACAACACAGCCTCTGGGTCCGTGCGATGGTGGCGGGTGGGCGCAGCACCGTTTGAAGCCTGTCACCGGGACTGGCAAAGTCCACGAGGCTTGTGGAGCTGACAGCAGCTGTGACAGATGGTCTGCGGAAACCCAGCTCATGAGGTAAATGGTGCTAAATGCTGCGTAGAAATAAAGGGTCCTCTCACTGCGCTAACATCTTGTGATTGTTAGTTTATTTATCTTCCACATCACGATCAATTATAGGCATCCAGTGAAACTCCCTCCTAATTCAACTTGGATGATTTCACACATGGATAATTAGAAACCTGTCTTTGACTTTGAAGACTTATCCCCAAAAATACACATCACAGAGTGATGCTCTTGGAGTAACGGCACATCAGGCAGCTCAGCTTGAGACATCTTTATAAAAATAACACCAAATTGTGGTACACAAGCTAAGAGCCGCTGAAGTGAAGTGTCTCCTGTCAAATTTCTCCATTATCCTGGAGGGGAGAAACCAACTAATATTCACACTACTGGTTACAACATCACCAGGCTTTTGAATTTCCGAGGTGTTCTACTGGTCCCACACATTACTGGCTGCCAGGGAATGCCAAAAGCAGAAGCAGTCTTCTGTAACTAAGGAAATCAGCGGCACGTTGCACAGCGCTCTCCTCTTCTGGCCAAAAGGCCACATTTCACTCCTGGCACTGACCTGGAAGTGAGACCAAAAAAAAAAAAATCCCATTTTTGGAACTCAAATCACGCCTCTTCATCTCAGCTCTCTTTTTGGGTAGTTTGGTTTCATTTGACTCCCACTTCTCACCCTTTGCGAGGTAAATGAAGCTCATCGGGGAGACGCGACCTGTGCTGTCCAGAGCACCACTTCACTTGCTGACTCGATTTTGCTTTATAAAGCGTGTAACCAGAAACACACTTCTGCAGCAGACGTTTACAGTGCGGCTCTCAGCTTGTCCTTGGCGTGACACAGAGACAGCCCATGACAACTGACGAGGGGAAGATGGATTTCAGTCCAATACCCTCTACTCACTGTCAGCTTGAGGAGACTTCATCAATCCATTCCCCGTGGATACCGAGGGCTCCATCGCAGTCATCGCTTCCTCTGGCAAGCATGCCTTGAATTTCCACGCTGGGCTCCACTGACTGGCGAGCTGTAGTGGTGTTAATTGTCCTGCTCTCCTCCTCCCCGTCTGTGACAGGGTGTTGCTTCCCCACACATCACACACTAACTGTTACACAGCATTACGGATGGTGTACCAGCCAGTGCCAAGAGACTCTGATCTGCTGCGTGGGTGGTGGGATTTGCTACATGGAGGGAAGATGCTCCAGCTACAGAACAAACAGATGCAGAAATCCTACATGAGCCCTTGAACACACATGGCCAGATACCTGAACCCCAAAATTCACCCAGTACCTCAAGGCAAGACAAAAAGAGAGATGCTTTAGACGATGTCTGCAAGCCCTTGCAGAACTGCCTCCTTTGCAGGTCTCTTCCCGTCTGTCAGGCAGCACGTTGCCTTTAGAGGGTCTCGGGATGTTTTAAGCCTCTGGACAATAAGCAGAGCCCAGGCAGGAATTTCCATTAGGCTCAGACTGGGGACCTGGAGACCAACTCCTGCTGCACTCTGGTGTGACTCTGGGTCCCTGTTCTTTGCGGTAGCTCCGCAGATGCCCAGCAAATGCTCTTTCCTAGAATCTCACTGGAGGCAGGAGCATCCTGCCTCGCTTTCTGTGAGAGGAGGTGGTATGCAGAAGCACAGAGACTGCTCCCTTTTCCCAGAGGATTATTACTGTTGTAACGAAGAAGGTATACGAGGTTATTCATCCTGGCTGCACAGTATTATTTTTTAACTGCACAGTCTTTTTTCAACCTCACTCAACCCGTAGAGGTCCCTGGGATCCAACTCGTGCTTCGGAAAGCCAGCACTCTTCGGGTCTCCTCGAAAGCAGTTCCTCTGTAATCCGAGGTGTTAAAAACTAACAGTAGAAGGTAGAGAACAGAAGGAGGAGAAACTGCTCTGGTCTCACTGATGTTGTCAGAGGTGTGACTACCGGAGGCTTCATCACGTAACACAGGCGACACGTGGTCACACGTATGTACACACACAAACACCTGCTGCGTGCACACGCGTAGTGTGCAACACGGTCGTAGGCTTTTGTTGGTACATTTGCGAAGAACAAGGAGGAAGAAGGACTCCCACTGCCTGGATAATTATAGCTGTGCTGTACTTCTCCTGGAAAGGGACAAACTGCTCCTCTCTAAGGTCTTCACTCTAGCAAATATTTTCAGGATCAGGACTGATTTAATCCTCACTTGCTCCTGCCAGTTAAGGAACTTCATCGACAATCCTGACTGCAAATCTCCTTTGGCTGCCCTTTTTGTGTGGCAAAATGGTCCAGTGGTAATTAAGGGTGGGATTCCCTGTACTCTGTAGAAGGACTTACAAGGTAGCCCTAGGTGCTGCTGCAAAGTAATTTAAGTTTCTGATTGAGCAGGCTAGCCTTTTAATTGGCTGTAACTTTTCAGTATTTATTTGCTTTCCAGCGAGGCTGGTCGGAATAATTGTGCCAATAAATTGGGATTGATTCATGGGACTGCAGCAGCCGTAACACTGGCATGAAGAGAATGCGAACAATGCACAGCTTCAGGTTCTGAGTTTGGCAGATCTTTGTGGAACTGTAACGCAGTTAGGGCCTTGCCCCTCCACCTTACACTGGTATAACTTCACACAGGGCTCTACGCTGCAGGAGAGAACTCACAGGCTATTTCTGGAGGGAGTCACTGAGGAGAAACTCATACACGATTATGCAGTAATTGAGTATCTGTTCTTACAAGTACAGATGCCACTGGGCTAAGTGGATGTGAAACAGTCTTTAACAGCCTTATTAAAAAAACCCAACCAAACGACTATTTTTTTTTCTCATTAAACTCTTTATACCTTGGTTCATTTTGTGGTTGTTGCTGCTCCGCACAAGATATGGAATACCAAGTCCTGAGTCTGATCCTGCTCCCTCTGGGGCTGTGAAGATGACTTTGTTGAGCAGATTCCTCCCATCCCAGAACATCCAGGCTTTCCGCGGTGTGAGCACAATACACTCACTACCTGGGCTTTCCTCTTCTATCTTGGATCCTCCTCCTAAAGTTTTCCTGGAACATTTTCCTTCTGAGCCTGGCAAGTGGCTTACAGACACTATTCTGATAGATCAGTGAGCATCTGTCATCACCTGATGTTCCCCATGTAGCAGAAACACTCTATGCACATCCGACTGGAACCCTAACCATGAGTTAGGGTAAAACCTGGACTGATTACGAAAGCATCTGGCTTATAGAGATGTATCTGCCGGATGTGCAAACGCACACAGCCCTCCTTCCTTCCGCGAAGCAGGAACGGCTCCATTTGGGCGGACAGCCTTTCTTTCTGCATTTTCAGGCCGGCTTTTGTTCTCTGAAGCCTTCTTCAGCATTTGCTTATGGAGCCGTAAACTATCAGATTTATAGCCAAGTGATTCTTCTCCCCTATGAGATATTTTTCTGATGCCCTGAACTGCAATGACAGGATCAATTCAGGGATTACAATGGATAAGCAGCTGCTGCAGGAGCTAGAAAACACACAAAAGGGAATGGGGTTGTGGCTCCAAGGCCTGCTAGGCTGGCTCCTCCCAGAGGTAAAGAAGGGCCTGGCTGTGCCCAGGAATTTCTTTTGTAAAAGCTACTGAAGAATGAGTGGTCTAACCCTATTATGCCAGGAATGTTCACAGAGCAGTAGCTTCTTTGCTACCTATACAAACAGCCCTGATCCCAGTCAGGCATTCGTGATAAGACGCACTTGTAGCCCACCGGTGGGGTAGATGCTATTAGCCAAGGCTCAGATGAAGTAGTGCTTCAAAAATAATGCTTACAAAGGAAAATTCCAGAGCAGATAAGCAGCATCTGCCGGGTCTGAGGGCCCAAGCAAATCCTGATTTCTTTGCAAAGCACTTGGGAATGTGGCATTTGTTTCTGTCAGTTAGGACGAACAGAATTGAAACCACGATAGGGCTCATAAATCAGCAGCGGGCTCCTCAACCTGTCTCCTAAAGAAGAAAGAGCAGGAGCCAAAAGCCAGCCACCGGAGAGGTGTATGAGGCACAACGGGTGGACACGGGGAGCCCTGGGGGACAGGGAGCGGGCAGCTCTGTAGCCCTCAGGTCACTGTGCTATCACCTAACATTTCTCTTTCGTTTGTTGGTTACTGTAAGAATTTGCAAGTGATTAGCGTGAAATGGTGAACCTGCAAAATGGTGTTTCTGGTGTTAAACACTGAGTCAGGAACAAAGATTTGTACCGTATCTATAAAAGAGATAGCCCTCATAAAAGCAAGGACTGCAGCAGACCGGCCAGCGCCCGTGATTGCCTTGGAGCAGCAGCCGATACAACCACCGTGGGAGTGACCTATACCTAGAAAAATAAATCACTTCACGGGTTTGCACTTGAGTTGTTCAAGAATGCGCTGCATTTTGGTCTGTCACAGCCATGTGAAAATGCTCCTCCACACCACTATGCATTATACTCGTCACCTCGTGTGACAGCTGGAGGAGGACCCGCGCTGTCCCCTACCCCCACCATACCCACCCTCGAGCCTGCTCCAGTGCTCCGTGGCACAGGGACCACGCGAGAGGTGTTGGGGCTGCGGGGTGCTGCTGCTGCTGGGGGAAGCACAGTTACCAGGGTCTTGTTTTCCTTCTCCACAGAAGCTGAAAGAAACTTGGTGTAGGAACCTTCTTGCTTCGTTACCGTGGATGAGTTGATTGGTTGAATGCTTGCAAGTCAAGCAACTTCACAGAACTCACAGCAGACACACGTTCATCTGCAGGGCTGGCTATTTTCACTGGCAGTGCAGGTCTACATGCTGTGCTCACCCCATCAGGAGAGAAAGCAATATTTTGTCACCTGCGAGTTAGCAGAACCAGCCAGTGAAGGAATCCATCTATAATCGTGATTAATAACAAAGCTCTGTGGGCAAGGGAGCTACAGACCAAAACTAATTTGTGGAAATTACTCGGCAAGTGATTATGACTAATGTGATTTGCCTTGGAGCAATTCACGGACCAAAAGTTAAATGTGTGGAATGAAACATTCATTACCCGTTATTCACCCAGCAGAGGCGACGGCGTTTGTGCTGCAGCACAGCCCACACTCTTCGGGCAGGCTTCAGGGGTGTGTTACACTAAGCACTACATGGGCTTTTTTTTCTCAACAAAAAAAACCCAAGGGGGGG
>NW_010426694.1:23629-25680 GCF_000710305.1 Buceros rhinoceros silvestris | reverse complement strand
CAAAAAAAAAAACCCGGGGGGGGGGGGGGGGGGGGCAAATATCTCTCCCAAGGAGCTCCAGATGCCAAGTTCAAAAGGTCTGAAGGGACTAGACCTTCTGTGAGAGCACACGAGTTAACCCAACGGCTCAGGTGTCGGCAGAGGAGCGGTCCTGTTTGAGAGCGAAGGTTTCCGTGCGGGCGAGAGCCCCTGCGTAGGACCCAGCTCCTGCCAGGCCTGCCGCGTACGCTGTGGCAGGGGCATATTCTGAGACACTTCAGATGAGGCATAGAGCCGGTTCCAAGATGGTCCTTCAGGGACCTCAGTGCAGTTTCTGTACATGCACGTTCAAGAACTGACTCCTTTTCTGTCTGACCCTCTTCCCCGAAGGGACAGACTTTGCAGCCTGCTGACTTCTCCAGCATCGGCTGTAGCGTGGCAGGAGACAAAGCTCTCCCCACTCCTCTCCCTGCTGCCCTGGTGTTTTGTTCTGAAAGAGGAGCTAGAGCAGACTCTAAGTGACAAAATCTACTCAGGAAAAATCAGTGCTAAGGACAGTCATTAAGAGACAGGCGGATAAACCCAAACGAGTGCAAGGCGACATTGCTGCTCTTGGCAGTGCCTGTGTGTTTTCCTCCCGACGGCGCTCCCTTTGTCCACATCCCCGGGCGATAAGAAGGGATATCTTTGCATTTGCTTTATCCTCTGCCCGACACCGAAATACAGAGCTTTGTAATAGGATCATCAGGACAGTGCTCTCGGGCTTCGTTGTGACAAAGCCCTGCAGGCGGATACGCTCATTGGAACCGGACAGAGATAAGTTTTCCTTTTAATTATTTGGATTTTGAAGAACAGGCCTGAGGCAAGGGGTAAGTGACTCAGCCTAGCAAGTGTCGCGTTTACAGGAGAAGGAACTGGCTGGACAGACGCAGGACACCCCAGGTCTACAGCGAAGCTCCCTGCGCAGTGAGGAGGGAGCCTGGGACAGGAGGAGAGCTGCTCCTTCCCCTGCCAGCGCAGAGGGTCTGCTGTAGGCAGGGAAGTCGTGCTCCGAGGGAGGACCCGATCTGCTCGTGCAGGATCTACTGTGTTTGCACTATCCCGGCAATTTACTCCAACCATTTCAGCTGCGCATGGGCCACCCTGGGGGCAAACGGGGCTCCCCAGGCGTGACCTGTGCGCTGCCATTTCTTTGGGCTGACTGACGGGGACTAACCCCGGCACCACCAGAGAGGGCAACTCTCGGAACCTTTGAAATATGTCTCATCTCTATCAGACCAACTTGCCAGGGTCGAGAAACAGGTGTCTCGGTTTAACCCCAAGTGCAGGTATCCTCCTCACGTCGAGAACGAAAGTGATGTAACTTTGATTTTCATTGGCTTTTCTTGTTACTCTAACCCCGGCAGGGTCAGAGGAACACCAGTGTTCCTGGTGGGGAATACTATCAACTCTGGCTGAGGTCTTCAAACAGCTTTACATAAAACGTTCTTCAATACACTAACTACTTGCATTTAATCCCAAAATACTTCCTCTGAAAAGAGAAGTGAAATTGGTGCTGTTTGATGGTTATTCAGGTACAAAACTTGTGACTTGAAAGGATGCTGGTTCCAGCTTTATTCTTCCCTTGAGGAACAGGACATGGGAGTAATACGGCAGGTTGGTATTAACTTTCTGCTCAAACTAAAACGCATTCAAAGATGATGTGTCTCAAACCAGTTCTGGTTTTCTGACTAAACTGTAAAAATCTGAAGGGCAGTGCTTGTACTTACAGCAATTTGCACCCCTCTGCGACCCCCTGGTCGTACTCTGGTGGTTGCCAGGCATACTCTTGTTACAACAGCAACAGGGCTAGATCTGGGCTTTGTCTGTGGCCTGTTTTGCACTACCGGGGGTTCTTTTGGTGCACTGTCTTCTGTTTTCTCCCGAGCACATTATCAGCGTTGTGCTTAAACACTCCAGCTCAAAAAATTGAATGTTAATTCCACTGTCAGTGGAGTTTCCACCTCTGGAAGTCTGGGGACGGGGGAAGGACTGGGGGACCAACACGGCGACTTGAAAAGCTGCGCGGCTCC
>NW_010426694.1:19334-23181 GCF_000710305.1 Buceros rhinoceros silvestris | reverse complement strand
GGGGCGGAGATAATGGTAAGCTGATGTTAAACATGTCCATTACTCGGTACCCGCCCGGTGTCCCTCTCTGTCTGACCCCCTGTAGACGGGCAGTGAAGCAGCTGCAGACTGAGGAGCCCCCGACCTGAAACGCAGCCCAACGCAGCCTGTTCTTACGAAACTGGGCGTCGATGCTCTGCCGCTTTTGAATGTTCCCTTCAAGCTCCCCAGCTTCCTACCTCGTCAGGATCAATCACTTTCTAATCAGCTGGTCAGGTTCCCATGCAGATTGCCAAAACGTCATTATCCTGCTCTCAGAGTTATAGCACGCAATTATTTATTCAAGTTTCTGCTGCTCCCACTGGCGGAACCGGGTGAAGGAATCTGAGAGGAGCCTAAGGGAGCTCAGTAATGAGGAACAGTCGCAGGAAGGCAAGTAACCCTTTTGCTTCGCAGGGTTTGCAATATGAGGAGGAAGGAAAAAACACATGTGCACATTTTCTTTATGTTCCAGCATCCAGGGGGAAGAGATTAACGCAAAAACCAGCTTCCACACGTATTTCTTGGGTTTATGGCTAGATTTTTTTTCTAACTGGCAGTAAAACAATTATCCTTTTGGTGATGTTATGGCAAGAGTCACAGCTGAGGGTCAGGCCCTTAGTAAGCACTGCAGAAACAAATATAATATAATACGACCATATTCTTTAGCAGAGTTGGGCACGGCCGGACAAGGTAAGTGCTGTAACACACAGCGCTGCGACACTGCCTCCAGCGCACACTGAAATCCCTCGTGCAACATGGGCACCGGTTGGATGTCTTGGGAATGGAACTTAGAAAAGATCGAATCTGGTGAGGGGAACTAACTGAATACACACCGTTAGGAACCGCCGAGGGGATGAAGAGAGCCTCAGCTTTGCCTGCCTGAAGCTGCTAAGGCATCGACGTCTTGACTGCCGGGGGATTCGCTGCAGGAAGCCTTCTCCTGGGCTGAGGTACCTAAGGTAGCCCTTTCCTATTCCTGTGGGCGTTCACATCTTGATTTAACTCAGTGTTTTAAATAAATCCATCAGCCAGATAAGGAGCATGCAACTGCATATGCTACCAAGAAAGGGAAGAGCGACAAAAGCAAATTTGCGAGTGTGGCACCTATGTTATTTTAAGGCAGCGAGTGTTTCTTGTTAAAACCGTCAGGCATGATGAATCTAATTCCTATGCTATTTTATTGGGAAATTAAGAATTTTATGGGAAAAGGCTGCTTTCCAGAGTATGGAATAGCTTCAAGTGCCAAATGAAAGGCATGTCAGTTAACCCACTACACTCTTCAAAGATCAACAAAGATCAGAAAAAGAAGAAAAAATTATTCAAACTCACCTCGAGCCTGTTAAATGCAGCCCTCAGGATCTGCGCTTCCCTCTCGCTCTCAGGAACGACTCGTATGACTTTATCACTGCCAATAACAGAACACAGAATCGACACTTTAAGGCTCTTTGCAGCAGCACAATGAAACAGTAAACAGGGTCCGATAGCGACAGTACTCGTGGGTTTTTTCAGCATCTGCAAAGTGCTGGAGGAACTGCCGCTCTGCTTCTCCACCTGCTCCCCGGACTACACACTTCCACAGAAATGATTTCCTGTTCCCAGACCAGGGCGCCAGCTTGGCCCTCCGTTTCTGTGTGGACGCTTTGGTTCACTCCTCATTTAAACCACCCCGGCTGACGTCCTCCACACCGCGTGTCTGCCTCAGAGCAGAACAACTCTTCTGTTCTGCCAAAACAAAACCGTGTTTGTTGTGAGGACTAGATTAGGTGAGGTACCCTCTTTCTGTATGTTTAAACATTTAATGGGCTTTGAAGAGTCCAGTGTTCCCCTGTGTTGAAGAGGGGACCTGACTCCAGCAGCGAGGTGCTCTCCCTACCAGAGGCACAGCTCTTGCTTTAGCCGTTAAAGCTGGCACAGGGCTTGTGACATAAATAGCTGCTCACACATGCTCAGAAGGTTCTGGATAACAGCAGCTCATTTTATGCCCTTTCTTTAGCATATCTCAATGAACACAGCAAACAGGAAACAAGAAACTGAATAGCTGTCCACTCACTGACCACATCCAGGCCATGAACCAGGGGCGGCTGGGGACCAGAGAACATTCACAGGGTGATCACGTCACTGAGGCATCATCAGTATCGTAATCCACACCCAAAAGGGGTGAAGAGCATTTGCGTGGCCAGTGCTAATTGAGACATTCTCTTACATTGAGTTTTTGAATTTGTACTATTGATAATCACTACTTCTCCTCTGCCAGGAGACCTTGGAGGTCATGCACATCTTTATTTCCACAATTCCATCCACTAGCCAGAAGCCCATTCTCAAAAATTTATCTCCAGTTTCCTCATTTTCCGGGAATTTTATGCAGCACAATTTCCCTTGATGTTGAGAGGTTTGTCCCTTAAACCTACTGTGAACTCTCCTACTTTCCTGAACCTTCTGAGACTGCTCAGAAGATATTTGTCCAACTGGTGAGTGTGCATTTGCCGGCCTCACAGTTTCAGGAAGGCTCCAAGCTGCTGCTGTCCTCAGCAAGCAGGCACCAGGTCTTGCCTTTGATGTCCTGCAGCTTCACTCCGGTAGGACACACCTTTGCAGCAAGAACACTTGATGGGCACATAGGTGAGCATTAACTGTTGTCAGTAAGTGGACCAGAAGGATGCACTGGTTGCCGGGTTCAGGACTGCTGTCCTGGTTTGGCTGGGGCAGGCTCTCAGCGCTGCCATGCTCCGCAGCCCCTTAGCAGGGTGCAGTCGGCCCGGGCAGCTGATTCCAGTTGCCTACAGGTGGGTCCCATCTGCCCAGTATAAAAGGGGAAGCTTGCCATGGAGGGGGCTTCCAGCTTGAGCTTCTGCTGATTGGTTTCCTGAGGACTGGTTTCCTGTCTGTTGTGACTGCTGTACACGTGCTGGGGTGAGTGTAACTTTGTGCACTTTATGTTGGTATTAGTTTGGCTGTTTCCTTAAATCCATTTTCGTCTCCTCTCCTTTTCCTGATCCCCTTCCTGGCTGGGGAGGAGACACCAGGTGACGGAGCAGCTGCTCTAGTTTAGCCCTGGGTATGGGTTAAGTGTAGACAGCTACTAATAAATGTTGAGCTCTGTAATGGCTTACTGTGCCTCTTGCTGGCAGTTGTTTTCCTTTCCCTCATTCTCTTTTAGTCCTCCTTTCCTCTCCAGTCACCACCTGCTCCCTTTTGATAGCCTCTGAGCCTTCCTTCTCTCTGTGCTCTTCCATTCTGGCTCTCATCCCTGCTAAGCTTTCCCTGTAGACAGGTCCTAAGCCTTAAAACTCTTAAGTCCTCCAGCAGCTTTGTTTAAGGTTTTGGTCCAGTTAAGACTGCAGGCTGTGGCTGCAGTGATGTGATGGTACCTGCAGATGTGGGCCTCAGGCCATCCTGCCTGGCTGCTGTTGACCTTACTCACCAAATGCTGAAGAAGGAACATTTCTGAAAGCACTGCTGTTATATTTTGGCAGCTCTAATGTTATGCTGTGCTTCCAAGCCAAGTTTAATCTCCTGTATAGGCACTGACACAGAAAGGGATAAGCCTCCTGGAGTACTTCAACTGCTGCATCTTTTCAAGGGAAACAGATGCTCTAATTTATCATACATACAGCAGTAATGTTCTTTCCTATTACTCACTTCTTTCAGAGTATTAAATTGCTGTTAAGAAGGAAATGGGTAGAAAGAAGTAATGATAGCCCTGGACATGTGAAGGTGAAGTAACTAATAAAGATCCATTAGACGTTTCTGGAAGACTGGGACAACCAATGTATAAACCACAGATTTTAATGAAATAAGTAGCTAAGCATGTGTTACACAGCCGGAA
>NW_010426694.1:11089-19259 GCF_000710305.1 Buceros rhinoceros silvestris | reverse complement strand
GCAGGAATGGATATCACTAAGGTATGGTCTTAAACTAACACGCATCACTCTAAACCATCGTGGATTAGGTCAGCAGTGCTGTCATTTCCAATGTGACAAAAGACCTGCCTTAAAGAGGGAAGTGTCAGTGCTGTGACAGACTGATCACTTGACACGTTGTTGGGAAATGCCTCAAGCTGTGGCTGGGTCTGCTGCTAGAGAGCTTGCAGCAAGGAGTTTAGCATACTGGGTTTTTATGGAAAAACCAGTTAAGCCATTATGACAAGGCAGTTCCATGTGTTGGTGCACGCAAGGTGCAGGAATACACTGAAGTCCTGAGAACTCCACTAACACCCACTTTGTGGGCTAGCCAGCCCACGATGATGGATAACCATCACTTGTTCTTCAAAACAGCACAGATACCAAACCTGGCTCTGCTCTTGACACCTACCAGCCCAGGAACACAGTTCTAAAGTGATTTTCCAGCTTCACAGCTTTCCTAGTTGCATTTCACACTGAAGAATCAAATGATTGCCTTAAACCCTGAGCAATACTCGTTGAATTTAGGGCAGAAACTCAACAGCTGAGCCAGTGTGCCAGATGCTCAGAACCTCCCTAGTGAGGTCCCTGCTGTCCCTCCCGTCCAGCTGCTAAGGTGGAAGCAGGGAGTAATCACGTGTGTTTCTAGTGAAAGTTGTGTTGCCTGCAGAGGTATGTCAGTGCTCTGCTTACGTATGCAGACAAGGTTATTTTTCTAATGGCAATGTCTCTAAGCCTTAAGTCTATTTTAAAAACAAATCTCTGAACAAACAGCAGGCTGGGATATATTTTGTAGACATTACTAGAACTTTACATCCACCAGGACAAACTTTCAGCTTACCTCTAGTAACTAGGCTGATGGAATTTAAGGCTAGGACTTGGTGAGAACATCTGAATTTCGTGTCAACGCAGTCGAAAGCCTTTGCAAAGAGCAATACATCCTTTACTGATGGAATTAGTAGTTCTCTCTCATGCAACTTCTCTGCTGGAGTCACATGGCATGGAACTGCATTTATGTAATTCCCCATTTCCTTCAGGAAAATCCTTCCTATCGTTTTGTCTTCCTGACTAATGTAAACCTTAATCACCTCTCTCCTCTCCCATGAAAATCAACAGAAGTATGTTTACAAAGGCTTTACGAGTATTTCAAACACACTTTGAGGAATGACATGTTATAAATCAGATACTTACAGAAAAAAATGGAGAGAAAATCCCCTCTTAAAAGCACCCATTTCTAATGGTAGAGGTGAGAGTATAGTTCTCGAACAAGCTGCCAAAGCTGCTGCACTTCAGGGGTTCATTAATGCCTCAGAACTAGCCACACACTGAAAGACACACCTGGAAAAAGCTACAGCATGAAAGGTTCCCCTTAACTCCCAATACACTGTCAGGTGTCACTTGTAATGAAAGATGGATTGCCTCGTTCCCTTTTCCATGCTAAACGTTTCTGTAGTCAAAATGTTAAGAAATACTCAAATGTTCATTTGTTTATCTCTCCTCCTTACTGGATGAAGAGTTTCAACGGGGGACCTGATATAAAGAAACTACCTAAATAAGGTTGAGCTGCTCCCTGAGACCTGATGGGGAAATCCAGCAGGTCCAACAGAAGAGAGCCCTGCTTGTATCTGCTGGATGGCTTTGTGTATCTGCATTCTGCCTTCTGGTTAAGCAGGACGGCTGATGTTATTGCTGGTGGAAGGAAGAGCTAGCTCACCTCTCACTCGGACTGGAAAAGGCTTGCTTGGCTAGTGCGTGCAGAGATGCTGAGGAGGCAGCGCATGCTCCTGCATGATATTGCTGGGTGTAGCACAGGTAACTCCTCTCAAAACTGAACTCATCTGCAAGTTGCCTACTAATTCCCAGGCATGGGATATCTGAGTTTCAGGTGGTGTTCTGGTGCAAAAAGGGTTTCCTACCTTACCCCAGCAGGAAGCTTTAGGGACTAAACCAATGCTCTGTTACTAGTACTCTTCTGTTAAACAGCTTCACTCCGTTAGCTGGTCTGGAAAGGTGAATGCCTGCCGAAATCCCAGCCTTCGTTACGAGCCAGGCACCAGGCTTTTCCAAGTAGAGCTGGCCTCCAGTGACTTGTGAACGCTGTGCATACAGCCGTCTAGCTCAAACACAGATGGGGGAACCGGTCCCTTCAGTGCGTGTCTCTGTCTCAGGGAAAGGAGACAAATACAATTTGGGGGTAATAACTCAAGGGGTAGAGAATGAGGGATGAAAGCACGAAGCAGTTCCTGTTGCTGAATGGGACCAAGTCAGGAAGTGTGTGGTTATTCCTGCTAGGCAATCTCCTGAGCTCCATTTCAGACCTTGATCCTCAAGCTCCCAGGCCTGTACAAAGGCTCTCAGCAGCAGCGGGAGGGGGTCTGTGCTCCTGACTGCGCTTGGTACACAAACACAAATAACTGGCAAGGGTACGAGTTTGTAAGGGTATCAAAAAAGAGATCAGAGGAACTGTCTCATACATATTTTAAAAGGCTGGTGTCAAGATGGGGAGCTTAGCTGCACTGTAGAACTCATCATTAGTGTTTCCTATTTATTCATTTATGCAAGTTACAGCAAGAAAGATGAAAATATTTATGGAGTAAAAAAATGTTATGGCATGAAATACTGTTGCATTGAAATGTCTGTAGCACGTTAAGTTTCCCCAAACTAGTCTGTCAAGACTCACTGCCTAGTTTGCTTCCACATGGTGATCTTGCATTTTAATTCCTGGGAAGGACACCTTAAATGTCACTGCACAAAAAAAGGACAAACAGGACATGCCTCTCCGCAGTTCTTCAGGACAGGATTCACAGATTTCAAAGCTGGTGCATACGCCCAATTCGCCGAGTTTAACAAGGGAAATCCTGGGTCTGCTTCTCTTTTTGCTGGTGTTACTGCAGGAGGCCAGTGTAATTCCATCGATTTCAAAGGAGTTTCCTCTTCATTAAGCAAGAAAAAAATGCTCCCCAGGGCAGTGAATTTCTTCCAGTGGTCTTTAGTGGTTTCTTGTGTGAGGCCCTGCGTGTGCACGAGACAGTCTTAGGATGTTGTAATACATACATCACAGTTCTTGCACATACTTAGCTATGTCTTGATTAAAAAAGACTTCAGGATGCCAAATCTAAACACATTCACAGGAGTCTGCAAGTTTGCAGCCTCACTTAACAGCAGGCAGCGATGGGGAGGAAGCGTGTAACAGTCGCACGCATATACAAGATAGCTGTGCAAAATCTGATGGGTCTGAATCTTTGATGGGCATCTGACTCTCCTTTGATCTGGACTTGCTAAAACCATTTCTTATTCCTTATGGCACAAACCAGTCCTGAATACCTTACACAAAACTGACCCACTGTGCTACCACTGAAAAGAGGAACTGGTAGGGCTGAAGAGAACCAGAGCACACCCGATGCAGAATGCTATTTAAAAAACAAAATCAAACTGAAGGCTTGGAGAAGGAAATAAATATTTTAGTGGCAATGGAAGGATACATTCTCTGCAGACAGTTCCTGTAAGGCAGCTGCACCAGCCATTAAGGCAATTATACTTTGTCATTTTCATAAGCTGCGTGAGAGAGTTTTTCTCCACTAGATGAATGCTGCGTCAGTTTTCTGCAAAATCGCTTCTGACTTGAGGAAATAATGGAGATAAATGTTGCATAATTATGGAGGCAAAAATCCCGGGATTTTCTTCTTTATTGCAGTAATAGTTGTTTGGGCTGGGTGACTTAGAATCCTACAGAAACTCCTGTGCCTCCCAGCTTGCTGATATCCTGACCTCAGAGGATGCCACAGTGAGATTTCCCAGAGCAGAAGAGTTGCAACTCTGCTTGTGGCTCAGATGTTTCGCTTACCTGCACCTATCTAGCTTGCTGTAATTTCAGAACAGTTGAAAATGAGGCCAACTCCTTAGGTGAACAGCCACGGCACCATGGACCCAGTGACGTGTCCAGCATCACTGTATGAAGGACCGAACTGCAGGAGCCCCAGATGTCTGCAGTAATCCCGCTCGCCTGACTGGAGCCAGTTTCCTGCTTCCAGCCACTGTTCCTGCCATGGTGCCTACAGCAAGACACTTTGCTTTTCCCTTCCTCAATGCCTCAGGAACTTCAGTTTCCTCAGATAGCACTCGATGTGCTTCCAGAAGGCACAGGCAATGTGAAATTGCTTTGAGATTCTCCAAATGTTAGCATGGGTCAAAAGGTGGTTATCTGTAACAAAGCCTCTCGAGGAGAGCTCTCCATCTTCCAGCCCAGAGTCGGCAGGAGGTATCTGGGGTAGCAGACAGCCAGCTGGATGCTCGGCTGTAGAGAGTCACCACACAAGGAATAGCAGTGCCACGCTGATGCACTTTGAATTGTCCTCATGGAAGCTGTTCACTTTTTTCAGGAAACAGTAAAACTGAAGTAATGTAGAAAATAATGCTGCGTGGTGTGTGAGGGGGGTGGGGGGTGGTGTTTCCCTTTCTCCCTCGAGCATGAAGCTGTGGACAGTTGTGCTCAGTTTACTGCAAGGGAAGCTGCCAATGTCAGACAAGTTTGAGTCTTCCCTTAAATCTTCAGCCCACCCTCGGTTCCTCTCCAGGACCGGCCACGCAGGGACATGGCTTAGTCCTGCTTGTGGTAATACAACTCTGTTTGTAGCCTCCTCAAAAGTGAAAGCCTGGTATTAACCACCTTCGTGTACTTCTTATTACTGGTGTCTTGGGTTCTGTTACAGACGGGTTCAAGGGGGTTTGCCTTTTGCGAATGAATTCAAGGGAAAAAAGGATACTGAGGGTTCATGCTGTGCTGTGTTGGGGTGCACTGTACACGTGGCTAAGGGGTACGGGCTGGTTTATGGTGACACACTGCTGTCTCGTGGCAGACACCTTTGCTTAGCTTTAAACTTAACCAAAAGTCATACTTTAAATTTACCAAAGCTGGCATAACTAGTGGAGGGCATTTTTTCCTACAGCAGACCACTGTGTCTGAGAGTGCCCGTGTATATACGACACTGCTGCTTGAGGAAAACTCTTTTCCCCCAGTCAAATCCATGAGCTACAAGTCATCCTGCCTTCTGGTGAGAGAATTTTCACCCTCAGACTTCTGTCACAATTGAGGTAAATCCCAGTTTGCCAATAACTACTCTGGAAATTTATTCACAATATTGCAATATATTTTAAAAACCTCTTCTGCCTCTCTTTGGGGTCAGTGACAGCATGGAAAACCTCACAGAAGTTTCTATCCTGTTGAAGGTCAATTTAATCAAAAACCAGCCAGAGGAACTTTTGGTTTTAGCAGCTCTACTTGGCAGATGTTTTCTACCTAGAGGAGCACTATGTTACACCAGTGTGACATCGGGATGCCACCAAGGTCAGCACATACTTAAATGTGTAAAATAAGCCTTCTCAGCTCCCCGTTAGACTCTTAAGGGAAGTATTACAGTTTTAAGCAAGTGCCAATGAAACCGAAGCTCTCTTCTTCAAAACTTCTCCATAAAACATCTTAATAATCCAATTATACATGAACATGGCTTTCAAAAGGCCTTTTGCAAAACCATAAATTCCCTGATCTCCCAGATTTTAGAATCTCACGCCATTAGCCTAACTTTAAAATTAAGTGTTGTAAAGCTTAACAACTAATTCTGGTGCTTCTAGTTTGTCTTTCCAGTGTTCATGTTGACCTCATTTTGAGTAACATAAATGTCAGCCTTAAACTGGGAAGAATTTTGTCTCAGCCAAAAATGATGGATTTGACTACGTGATGTGATAGATTTTTAGCCCCTTTCCACGCTCAGAGGAATGTATTTCACATTTACTCTGAAGGTCAATTGCTGAGAGAATGATCTGTGTAAGGAAGAAGATACTGGTTCGATGGATAAAGCCAACAGATGCCTAAATCCGCCAGGCAGGTGAGCACTGGGGTGCTGCTGCTCCACAGTAAGCCTGGAAACCTGCTAGAGCTCGACAGTTTGCTGCAGCAGCGACGGGCTCCAGGCGCTGCGTTGGGGCAGTCGTAAATGACCCTGCTATCACAGCTCACCACGTAAATACAGTGTAAGACGAAAGTGCACCAGATCCGCGGCGGTCTTGGGAAGCAGAGCAGGGTGGTTGTTGCTTCGGGTGTGGAAGTGCCGTGATTCCTGAATGCTGCCGGCCTCCCCAAGGCTCTCACTGGAGAAGCAACAGCTCCACTTGCCTCTGAAGAGCAGAGGAGCTGCTTGCTTCCCTTGTCCTGCTGTTGTTCACAGTGAAAACCAGGGAAGAAGCAGAAGCTCTTGTATTTATGCTCCCCTTGACATCAATATTTGAAACTTTTTAGTATTTTTCAAATAATTTTAATAGCGTACTTAGTAACACCACATGTTCTCTGTCTGTTGCATGGCCCATCTCTGGTCTGAGGTTGGATGGCAGCCGTGATTTGTAAGTGAGCGCTGGACTGGAAGTCACGGAAGCATCGTTATCACAAGGGCAAGGAGGGCCCTGAAGTAGGGGAAAGGCAGGGGAAGGGCTCAGCAGGAACAGATGTCAAGAAGTAGAAGATGTTAATGCGGGCATGAAGAGGTGGGCAGCCAGAGGGACTGGCATGAAGTCACAAGGCTTTGCATCTCTATAGCAAATACGGCCAGGGAAGAAGGTCTGTCTGTAGAGGTTAGAAGGCATTTGTATGAAAACACTTGACTGTCGCTCAGCTTAAATGGAAAGGACTACATGAACTACCTTGATCCCTCTATTTCCTAGCTCACATCACTCGGAAACTACTGCTGCTCTTTTTAAGCAATGTGATGTTTTTGCTAGGGTTTACTATCCAAGAAGTAATCATCAGAATTCTTCTCCTGAACAGCAGCTTCCATCTACTTCTAAAAGCTATCAGGAGCTTCTTTGCAGAGTACCTTAAATCAAGATAAGCCTAAATGGCACCATTTACAACCCGTTTCAGATGATATATGCCCAGTTTGATCCTAGACTCATTTTCATAACTGACACACACAGTTCTTCCGGCTGACTTCCTCTAGTAATCGATTTGTGATAACCGAGCCCAACACCAAGCTAGAAAGTTTTGGACTCAGTTTAGGAAAGTGACTGAAAATTTTCTGACCATTAATGGTCTAGTACCAGTGGGAAACCCTCTTCTAACAGCTGCTTTTGAGTGTCTGCAAGCGCAGAACTTCGGGTGACGCACAGGAACACTCGGGGTCGTAACCCCCGCGGCACCGTGGATTTGCCCCCGTCTGTAGAAAACCACCTAGGAAGAAATACGTGCCTGCGGCGGTCCGAGGAGCAAGGCTGCCAGCCCTGAGCACGGGGCAGAGTGTGCAGCTTCACCTGCGTGGAGAGCCTGTCGGGAGGGGAGGGGAGGAGAGCAAGGAGCCCAAACATCCCGTGCCACAGCTCCCACAGCCAGGAACACCAGGCAGTCCAGACAGCCCCTGGTCGCTCGCAGCATGTGGCAACCCGCAGGCCCTCTTTACAGCTGGCAACGTAACGTCTGCGCAGGCTGCCAAGGAGCCAGATGTGCCGTGCCTGGAAGACTCTTCACTGACTCCGTTTAGGGGCCCCATGATTGATATCCCGAAAGGACAGCGTAAACCAGTCACAATCTGTGAGGTATTGTGATCACGAGCATACCTAAGAGCTCTCCTTTCTTTTAAACAACAGGTTGGAAATGTTTCTTATCAACCTAAAACATGAAAAATGACCCTTTAAATAGTTCATCTTAGTATTTCAAGTGCTTTGGACTTATTTGGGCTCAGAATCTGTTACCAATATGACTTAATTTATGGAGAAATATTTGTAAGAGGGAGTATGGAGTTACTTATTTAATTTAATAAGGTCAGTTTATGGCTAGATAATACAAATATTTGTACAGAAATATGGGGTGAGGTTGGGAGATTCCGGTCAGAACATGATTAAAATGCATTACTCCCAAACCTCTTCACTGGCAAAGCAGCGAGCGTGTTTTCAAAGTTCACGATGCAGTTAAACGGAGTTAGGCTTGGGCTACTTGGGCTGAAAGTGATGTGATGAGCGTGGCTCTTCTGCTGGGAGGAGGTGTGCAAGAGGGTGAAGGGGTTGCTTCGAAAGCCTGGGCCTACTGACACAGACATCCCATGGGTACCGCTCCCGGTGCTGGAGGCGTGCGGGGTCTGTGCGTGTAAGCAGATGTCAGTAAAACGGCCTC
>NW_010426694.1:8821-10990 GCF_000710305.1 Buceros rhinoceros silvestris | reverse complement strand
TGAGACATGCCTTTGTCTTTACGTTCCTTACTTGACTGTTAAAAAGCATTTATGGCTCTGATAATCTGTGAACCATCAATCTGGAATACAGTTTGCCAAATGAAGACAACCCACAAACGCAGAGACCTTCCTGAAGTGTTGTCTTTGTCACTGAAACACCAAACTCCCCCCCTTGAGATACCATGTTGTTCCTTCTGTTCAGGTTTGACTCTCAGCAGAAAACTCTTCATGCTGTAGAAGCTGGATTTATGAAACACGGTGCAAACCTGTTCTGCCTAGCAGTGGGCGGCAGCGGATGCCTGGGCCATTCTGTAACTGTCCTGGGAATGCGGTTCCTCAAACATCTCAGATTTATTGCTGTAATTTTCATCGGACACCTGATACAGTAAATGTTTCTAAAGGTTTTATAGTTTTTATCTAACAAGGACAGATTGTTTAGTCTACCTTACGGATGACATCATGCTATTCACACTGCCTGCAGGACAGACAGACACCTGGGAGCGTGCTGCTCTGACTTAGCAGCTTTGGAGCCGTAATGGACGCCCTCAGCATTCCAGGAATGCTGATGCGCGTATTTGTGTGAATGTGTAAGAACATTATTGAAAAAGAACACTGCTGTCAACTTCACCCAGGGTGTGAGCTTCCTTGGACTGGAACGAACAGGGGAGACAACGTCTCCTAGAGCTGACATTTATGATGTCCTGCTTACGTGTCTCCTGATCACAATTTCCAACTCTCACAGCCATGAAAGCACTAAACCCAAGCAAATCCAAAGGGATTCAGGAGAACAAGGAGCAGGTTCTCACACAGCACCTCGGCTCAGCACCTGCACTGCCAGCAAAAGGAAAGGTCCTTTGGAAACGACAGCCGCGGAACTCTGTACTCAGGCCTTCTGCGAAAGAACTCGGGATGCCAAATGCTATTTCCATCAGGGAGCTGTTGCTTGCCAAGGTATGTCTCCCAAGCAGCATTTGCACTGAAAATCTGTTTCTGCTGCTGTAGCACCCAGTGATTTTACCAGACTCACGTACTTGCTCCCCATCTAAAGGTGAAATGCTGGAGCGAGGGAAGAGGAAGGTTTGGTTGGTCTAGTAGCATGGCTGAGTTTTTGGTAGATGAATAGCATGTAGCTAAGTTCACCTGAAATGGGCTAGAAAGGAGATGAAATTTCACGTGAAGAAATACATAACGTTGGTACTGCCTAATGCTGTCTTGAGCGCACACGTTTTGGAACCTGCGAGCAGCACTGAACCTCAGCCTTGCCCTCTCTTTTGTCCTAGAGGAGGACAGCTGCTGTCATATGCCTGAAGGGATGGAACTCAGCAAAACTATCACTGAGGGGATTTTTTTTAAATTAGTAGCAGCAGTACCTGTCCACTGAACACTAAAACCAGAACCCAGATACACCGCTGTGTTTATTTCTGTTGTTGGGTAATTAAAAAAAAATCCAGCTAAAATCACGTTCTCTGCTTTTATATGAATATACACTGACAATTTAATTGTTTATGTTGTACACTAAGATAAATTCAAAGTGAATTAATTTCCATATGCAATTGTGTCAGTCTATAAAGCTGTGATGTACAAAATAGGTGCACAGAGTGCTGCGTTTGATCTGTTGGGTGAATTAATACCACACCAATCCAGAGCGGTACAAACCCATTAAAATGTCAGCTCTGTATTCCCTCAGCTTCCTTCTCGTTACGCTTTTTGTGCCCAGCTATCCTTGCAGAGTTCCATGGAAAATGGAGCTGGCAAGCTGCGTGGCTATGGAGGAGCTGCCAAGCACTTACACCATGCAAGAAGCAGCACAATATATGAGGTGATACTTTGCATTTATATCAGAATTTTTCTTTTTTCCATCTCAAATGAAAAATATGACCTTGTTGTACTTCCATTTCTCTTTTGTAAAACAGAGCGGAGTGACCCGAGTCGGACATCAAGACAATGCGTGACCCAACCAGCAAAGGCCTCTCGGCTCCGGCTGCCGTGCTCATCCAACAGGCAACGATCCCTCCGGTTAATCCCTGCCATGGGGTAAGAGAGCTCTTGCTTCCTCCACCAGAAGCTCTGATTTTAACCCCCCCTTCCCTGTTTCTCACGAGTACTAATCAAGCACACAACCCCCCCCCCCGGGATGGGGCCACAAGTATTAGATGCAGCGATGGGGGC
>NW_010426694.1:0-8764 GCF_000710305.1 Buceros rhinoceros silvestris | reverse complement strand
CCCCCAGGGATGGGGACACCAGTCTTAGATGCAGCGACGGGTGCCTGGTGTCCTCGCCCTGGAAGTGAAGCTTCTTGTTTAATGAGCGAGACGCTGCTGCGAAGAGCGAGCTCCTGCCTGCGTCTCACAGACAACAGATCCCCCTCTTCTGCCATCACTGCACGGTGCAACGTCTGCTGTTTGCCGGTCAGAAATAAATACTCTGCGCAATGTGACAACTTCAAAAATACGACCTTAAGTTCGCCCACTCAGTTATTCTTGTAAGCAGCAAAGTTCTTCATACAACAATTAGTTCAACGGTTCCTGTTGTTTGCTCGCAGTTTGTGTTATTTTTGTCTAGAAGTGATGTTTTCCAGTGGGCCAGGAGGACTGTCAGTTGCTAAATGCACCCTAATAATTATGGTTTCCATTGGCTGCTGTGAAACTGGTCCTCCCAGTGAGAGCCCTGCATTCTCCTCCTGCATAAAGTCCCTTATTTTTTGGTTCTGCTTCTTTAATGTTTGAACAGAATGATTGTTTCGCATTTTTATTGGCCAGCTATTAGCCACTCCATCGTTAAGACTGTATTGCATTACCTCTAACAAGGTAACCGAAGCCTGGCAGATCCATTACCCGTAACAAACCTCTAAAACCTATCTCGCTCCCCTCAGTCACAGTAAATACACCCGAATATTAGACACCCCTTTCCTCAGCCCCCTTCATTTTCGGGACCTGGCCTCTTTCCCCACCCAGCAGAATGCTTCTTGTCTCCTGTCGCTTGGTTTTTCCCGGTGTAACTGGCCAGCCCGCAGCCGGTGTGAAGTGCTGCCGGCTCTGCGAGCAAACATCTTCTCGTTCACAGGCCACCCCCAGGGCAGCTGCCATACGTAGAAACTCGTGTGGTGGTTTTTCCCAGCAGAGCTAATGGGTGCTGGATTAAAGAACAATGCAGAAAGATCAGGTGTCACAGGGCACAGTGTGCATCCCTTGTGCTCACCATTCTGTACACTGAACTGTTTCATGACGCTGCCTCGCTGTCTGCACGTTGGTAGGACTGTTCTGGTCCGACAACGCAAGGTAGGATTTGCAGGTCTTCTCCTCACTCTTACAGTTTCATCCAGCAGAAGCAAAAGATCCCTGGACGCCTTCACCCACCATTCCTTGGCAGAGCTTTTATACCGTTTGGAGAGGTTGTCCCTCAAAAAGGAGACCTAGGGTTCAACTCCTTTGAGCACTAGTCTATCCCGAGTCCTCACACGTAGGAGACTGGCTTTGCTTCGCTTTCCCATCATCTCTCAGAGGCTCCATATAATCTTTCCATGGTCTTGCACTGTCTTCCCAGCTGTTGTGGGCGTTACGTGCTAATCACTACAGATCACTCTCTGCTTTGGGCAGGCAGGGGCAGCCTGAGCTGATCACCAGACTTCTTGGCTGCCTTTTTGTCCATCTCATCCTGTGGCCAGAAAATGCCACTTATGGAGAAGAGCTGGTTAGTCCAAGGAAAGAGGGATGGAGCATATGTTGTAGAGGGGAGGAACCACCGAGGCCCCTGAGTCCCCCCTCACCAAATTTGATCTGGAAATACTGGGTATGGGTATGGCTGGCCCAGAGCTGTCCAGCAAGAGTCAATCAGCATTGTTGCCATGCCTCTGTCTGACACAGTGTTGACCAGGTGACGTCTCTCTGCCTGGGGCCTCTGGGAGGTACGACGAACACGCTGTGCTCAGTCTCTGCACAGCCCATGCCAAGCGGACAGGGCTCCTCGCAGGATGCTGCTGCCTGTTGGCTGAGCAGGGCAGCCCGGGGTGCCTCCTGGGTGCCTCCCGCTCCCCACAGCTGCTTCCCAGGGAGGACCACTGCTCTCCCTCAGGACAGCTGAGTGTTGAACAGAAACAGCTCTTGCAGTGAGGATCAAAACCTGCTTAATTTCATGTTTCACTGCAGTTACAATTCCAGGCTAGGCCTCAGAAAATGCACCAGGAATTATTTTGATGCTGTTGAGTAACAAATAGAAAAGCTTTTACCCTTCATACTCCAATGCTTTGATTTTTTTCCTCTGAACCTTTTTTGAACAGGGCATGACTTTAAGAGTACATCAAAACTAAGATAACTGCTTTTGGTAAAAGCAAAGCAAAACCAGCTGAACAGACCGAAGGTGAAATCATTTAATTTTTCATAAAGAAAGCAGATTACTTAGAACTTACGTCCTATTCACGTTCTTCATATGTACATTTTAGCATTGAGACTACCACAGGCAGAGGGACCGGGGATCCAGCCTGTTGGTAAGGCAGTGGGATGAAGACAGGACGTGCCCTCGTTGTGCCCCGGGGTCTGTTCACGCTGTGCAGTGCCAGCAAAGACACGAGCTCAGTCTGCTTGCCCTTACCAGCCCACACCCGGCAGCGCGCTGACAGGGTGACTCTTGCCATTTGGTATAAATTTTAGGCAGAGTATGCTCTTGGCTGCCTGTCCCATGCACAGTTCAAGTGAACCCAAGGTTTACTGCCCTGTCGAAACTGCTCTGTGACAAAAAAGGCGGAGCCCTTAAATCTTCCCTATTCAAAGGTCTTCCCTGTTTCCTTGACAAATACAGCAATTGTTTACTCAACACCAACCTGTTTAGTAAACATAGGGGTTATTTTTCTGTAGCCACCATGGTGTCAGTCTTGTCTGTTACAGAAAGAAGGATGTAGAGCTTCTTCAGACATTAGGAATGATGAAGACCCTTTGCTTCAAACCCCTCCCTCCCACCCCATGTGAGATGGCCGGTATCAAGGTTAACTTCTTCTCGGGTTTTGCACTTCTAAGGAAGGTGCTTATTTGAAAAAGCATCCCGCTGTTCTCTCTGTGAGCCCGAATCGCTCACTTGGGACTGTTCGTTGACATGGGACTGGAAAGGACTCTGGCAGTCGGGACTCCGCGGTGTGCTCCGTGGGGTTCACACCTGGGACTAACTGCTTTGTCTCCAGCGCACACGTGCAGAGGGGGACTGAGAGGCTGGAGGTACGCAGGCAGGAACCAAAAAAGCAGCCACTCCTGCCCCTTCCCCGTGCCAACACGAAGACCCCAGAGGCTCTGCAGAGCCAGGTCACAGCCTGACAAGCTGAAAGCTAGTCCAGGAAAAAAAAAAAGGGTGGGGGGAAAGGTGGGGGTTTTTTGTTGCCTTTGCTCCTGGGAGTGGCTTGCTGTAGGCAGAGGAGTGCCAGTACCTGAGCAGGGGCTGCGCATCTGGAGCAGCGGGAGCTCAACCACGGGCCTCAGCAGCAGCCCGCCATTCGTGGGGTTTGGCTGCGTCATCGCGATGCAGCCTCCGAGCAGCATCTGGTGGTAATCTGGGTCGGAGTACGGTGGAGTAAATCAAAGAGCGCAGCGGTTTTTCATCAGGCCTGCTCAAGGCATTTCTCACATCTGTCCTTCAGGCTTGACTTTCTTTCAGGGTCCTATCTCATGCCTATAGATTCCAATGCCTGACTTCAGTGCGTGAATCTGTTAATTATTTCAACTCAGTTAACACCTCCAGAGCCTTGGGAGAAAACAATGAAAATGGCCAAAGCATTCCCTTTTAAAATCCATCTTCTGACTAAAGTTTTATCGCGTATGCTATCTGTGCAAACCCAAAATTTCCTGAAAAAAGGTTGGATTAGGCATCTTTGTCTCCAGAAGTTTGCTGACTGTAGGTCTGTTCCTGCAAAACGGAGGCCAGCGAAAGTCCTGCGAAGTTCTGCAGGGAGTTTTGCCTGCAGTAGGGGTTTCAGAGAGAGGTTTAATGTATAACTGTAATTACCGTTTCTCATTTTGCAACCGAATGTGCTTATCGTTGTAAATAGAATGGAGAGTACAGGATTCACTGGAAGATGTTTTCTGCATGAAAAATAGCACTGATAGTATAAACACGTAGGCTAGGTGGGCAGGGCACAATAGCAATGCTGCTTGTTTTACTTTCCTTTGGTGTAGAGGAACAAACTGCAGGGAAATTCTCTTTATCTCCTGCCTGGGAGCAAGAGATGTCAGTAAAACCTCCTGGCCCGTGAACTGCACCGCCTGTTTTCAGTTTTCCAGCTACACGCCTACTCACAGCAGGTTTAGTGTCCGGGGCTACTGAACGGATGCCCAGCGTACGGTCGCTGTACCTGTCTCTTTGACCTCTACACACACAGTGCACCGAAGCAGAGGCAGTACAACCTCTCTCAAGTATGCAGAGGTAAAATTAAGGAGAAAAGCTAGGTGAAACAGAGGGCAGCGTTTACCTCCTGGAGAGAGTGAGGCATGATGAACGGTGGGCACTCACCTGCAACGGGACAGGGCACTAGAAGTGCCCTGCAGCATTTTGACCATGTAAGGCTTTTTCAGACATATGGATGATGCTTTTACAGAGAGTAGAGTGTCAGGAGACCTTGGGATCCTCGTTATTGTGCAGTGCGGGTACCGTCCTATGCAGCGTAGGAAACAAGGGTTCCTATAAATTATGAGCAATGTGTCTAAGAAAAGCAGGTTTCCAGCCTCCCTTTTTCAAATGTGCTCCTTCCAGAACCGTGATTTTCCTTCTGGACTACGAGTAAACTCCACTATCTTTCCTGTGAATTGCTCACACATTTTATATTCCATCTTTTTTAATGAAAAAATCAATGTGTACGTAATGTACAAGGTTACGTATCTGCCCCCTGTTGAGTGCTTGCTAAGTCCTGTGCAAAACCTTCAGAGCTGAGAACTCTGTTCTAAGTAGCCTACGAGTGACTCTGGGAGGGTGAATTCACCGCAGCCGTGGCAGTGGGTACAGTGCAGGAGCGGGAGCTTTGGAGTTCACTGAAACACGTACCAGAAGCTCTGGGATCAGCTGAATTTCTTTGCGTATTTCCATGAGCCAGTGGAGCTGGTGGATTTCAAGTGGATGCTTTAGGCTGAGGGTCTAGATAGATTTGACCTGGGAATTCTCTTTTTTTTTCAAGTATCTTTGTCTAAGTACACCTTAAATGTATCCTGGGACTCAAAACCAAGCCTGAACACGAGTTTTCTTTAATAATATACTACTTTCCCAGTCATAACATAGATACTTCTAAAAATGAGGAAAGTGTAGATGTTTTCAGGAATTGCCACAGAGTCGTTCTCTAGGAACAACTTCAGGTGGCATGCGGTGCAGGGAACCTCGGAAGGGCTCACAGCTCCCACACAGGGGTGCAAACTTTGCCTGTGCCCTCATTTTTTCTGCCTCCCCTTGAACCCCACACCTTCTACCCCCTCTTCCACCTGCAGAGGCCAGACAGGAGCCACTCCACGCGCAGTGTGGACAGCCAGGGGACTGGGTGAGGGGGCCTGGAGAGCCCACAGCGACCAGGGAGCCTCGCTGCCCAGCACTCGCCTCAGCCGGGACACACGGGTGTGCACTGCTGTTCCAGTCCTTTCTGCTTGGTGAAAAAGTGAAAAAGGGAAGGAAAGAGCAACTGAAACGCTTCATATTTCTCATTTATAACGAGGAGGGCAGAGGGGCTTTAAAAGGTAGATTTATCATGTGCAGGCTTCGAGGGGAAAACGGAGGAGAAAAAGAACCCAGACTTGGCAGTATCTTTTTCCTGCAGGAGAACATAAACGAAGCTGTGCAGGGGGAGTATCGGCTGCTGAGAACACACAAAATTAGAGTTGTGCTGTCGGGACACCACACTTGATTACAGAATTATTGGTTATTTGACAAGAGGAAACTTAAAATTGTTTGTGCTGGGGAGCTCAAAGCCTTTCACCTTTTAGAAGGTGAAAGCACCCAGAGAGGCACGAAGTGTGAGTATGACTAACTTCCATCTAAGGCTGGTGGGGTGCCTTCCAAATGCTTTTTTTTTTTCCTCATTGTGTGTGTGACATTTACTTTGACTCAAGGGTGGGGAAGAAGAGCTCAACAGCAGAGAGAAAGAACGTTTGTTACACAGCAGAGCAGAACCTTTAGTCTTCTGTTAAAACACTTGGAAAAAATCTGCAGAGGGGAATAGCCCAGGAGTTTCTTTCCACTTCTCAACTCCCTCAGCACCTCGCTTTCGACACACTCCCATGTGTCTTCCCCACGAGGCAGAGTGATTGCCAGTTATTGTGTGTCAGGCAGTGTGGGATCAGGGGCACTCAGCTGTGGCATGCAGGGATATTAGTGGGTATTAAAATACTTGAACTGTGCTGAGCGCGCTCAGGTTTGGTACCTGGGCTTATCTGCAGGCGCAGCTGGGTTATGCCGCTCTCGGGACGTGCTGTCCCAGTAGCTGCAGCATGCTATATCTTGGATTACAGAGCCTTTCTTTACTGGTTTCAGTTTCCTGGTTATCCATCTCAGCATCACTCCAGATTATTTTGCGCGGTTGTTACACAATAATGTAAGCATGTACCATAGCCTTCATCTGGCCAAGAGAAATTACAATCATCTGCTGCACCGCAACCCACAGAGGAACAACATTTTGGAGGAGTTAACATCTCGATCCAGTATTTGAGAAAACTCCAGTAAAAACTTTAAAGAAGTTTTTTCAGCCTGTGCCTGTATTTGTTTATCGGAGGTGAGATGAGGCACGTTTCTGAAAAGGCTTTGGGAGAAGGGAAAATGTGTGTGCGCAAGCGTAGTTTTGAGTTTGCCGTCGGGGGGGCGATTAGCAGTGTCTTTCGGAGGTGAAGGCAGCAGCTCCAGGCCCCTCTCAAGTTCCTGCAGGCACCAGAGCACAGAGGCAGCTGAACTCTCTGTTGTGTGAGGCACCACAAGGCAAATGTGCCTGCTGCTCAGCCCCTGCCAGAACTCGGTGGACATGAGACCTGCTGCCTCGTTTCTGAGACTTCCCAGCGGTATCTGGAACACATTTGCTTGCAGATGTGTCCATGTGGCATACCTGGCCTGCTCAACACCAGGAGAAGTTAGGCTGGAGAAACATGTGCAATACCAATTAACTGTCTTAGGTCAGAGTCCTCAGCTAACGAGCTACCATTGCTCTGTGCATCCCCGTGCTGGCCCGACGTTAAGAGAAATGTTTTCCATTGCCTCTTTTTTTGTTCTTTTTTTCTCTCATCCTTCTGCCCTAATTATTTTTATGCCTTTTCCCATTACGGTACAGCTTCTGACACAACAGACGTTACTAGGATTGACACGTTTCTTGGCACAAAAAGCAGTCGGGTGGTTGGGACACCCCTGGTAATGAGGAAACCACATTCACCTCCTGATTGCCTTTCTCAAAAAGAACCCACCAACAAGTTTCCCCCTTCGGGTGATGCCCAGGTAGAGTAGGAATGGCGATACCTGCTCAATGGCTTCTAATCAGCTGCACACACTAAGGAAATGAGATGATCCTGCCCGGGACACTGGGCTGATGACGGAAGACAAGGTATATCCGTGATTCTGAAGAAACCTTCATCCCACTTCAAACTCATTTTTCATCATCTTTTATTGACACAAATAATGCCAGGATAGTAGAAATGGAAAAGATTAGTAGAGTGGGAAAAATACCAGGCTGTTTTTCCAGTTTGGGTTACACATGTGGTACACATTCTGGTGCCTGTTCCAGATGTGACCGCATTTTCAGCAAGGCTTGTAAACGTATCTTGGCCCCCTACTACAATTGCCTATTGAATGAGAGATTTTTCTAATGAACTTTTTTTGGAGTAGTGATTTCTGCGGTGCTTGTCCAAATTCTGAAAGCTGATGAGAAGTCTCATTTTCCCAGACTAGCCCCTGTGTGAAAACGGGGATCAACAGGGAGAGTTTGGGTTGGTTTCGACACGTTGCCCAGGGCACACAAAATGCTTGCACAAGAAGGTGGTTTTTAAGACTTTCATGAAACTGGTGAATCACGTAAAAGCGCAGAGGTACAACACTCGAACCTGCACGCAGGTTTTTCTATCTGAATCCACTTGATGGTAGACCGATGACCTCACTTAAAGCCAGAGGATACTGAAAAGTGGTTTTTGACATCCCGTAGGTTGATCAATAGACAGATCTTGTACGTAATACTCAGAAAATACCAGTGGGGCTCCTGACTGGTGGCCAGTTTGGTGCTGCAGCACAGACAGATGCTGAGACCCAAGGAACTGACAGAGAGGGCGAAACCGCTGTCCTTCTATTGCTGGTAGTGACCCAGGGGTGGATGGCTTCCCGTCACCTCACCAAACCCTTGACGCTCAGGCAATGTGTTTTTAAGTTTCATTTCAGCAGTGGCATTTCATGCCTGGCTTGGCTGCCTTAATCACACAGAAGGGATGATACAGCTCCTGCATTCAGGGTAGGTGTGCTCACCCGAGGAATCTGCAGGTCATTGGTTAATTTTATACCACATGTGAAAAGATGCCACTGGCTTCTACTGCTCCTGTATTTGACTGTCTTTCCATCTGCATCATAAATCTGATTTGCTAAATACTCACTAAACCCAAAGTCTTTAAAGCAGGCAAAAAGAACACACGCTTTGGAGGCAAAGCCTAGCAATGACACCGCAGCCCTTTTACTACTGCTTAGTTCAATCTTCCCCTAATACAAATTTGAACCTCACATTAAAAAAAAAAAAAAAAAAAAGGTCCAGTTTGCAATACCTGTAAGTACATTCTCTCGCTTACAGAAAGGCTCATCAGGTTCCCGTTCTGGCTGAGCTCTGCGTGCGTTCAGTAAGACCGCACATTGTTCAACTTACTTAAGAAACTATTTTAAGTTCCATTAAAAGTGCCCCGTAAACACAAACCTTCATTCATCTCAGAGCACGGCGGAGCCTCTCAAGCTGCCCCCCTCCACAGCCGCAATTTCTCCTTCTACGAGGACACAAGCTCTTTCCCCCCAGGGCAGCAT
>NW_010426693.1:2151-4069 GCF_000710305.1 Buceros rhinoceros silvestris | reverse complement strand
TCCCAGCTCACTGCTTTCTTCGCAGGGGTCGCGCCGAGGAAGTTCGCTCTCCCCACCCCGGCGTGGGGCTGAGCTGCTGCGGGCGGAGGCTTCGCTCTGCCTGTGCTGGGGGGGGGCAGGATCAGGCCCTCTACCCCAGGAGCTGGGAAAGAACCCCCGGCTGCACCTCCGGGCTGTGCCATCACGCCGGGGAGCAGCCCTGGGCTCGCCTGTGCTATCAGGACAATCGTCTGCTGAATTAGTTACCGATTTGTTGTTCTAAGCGGTGTCCCAGCAGCGAGAGAGGGGACCCGGTGCCGCCACCACCGCTCTCGTGCCGTGCCTGTGTTTTCCTCGCTGTGCCCCGGGGAAGCAGTGGGTCTGGGAGCGTTTGCAGAGAGCGCCGGGCTGCTCCCCCCTGCATCGGTTTGCCCTCCTCGCTCTGTGTGTGTCTGTCCATCCGTCCGTGCACCCGTTGCTCAGCTTCTTTATGCTCCAGCTCCCCGGGTGCAGCTGAAAAGCCCAGGAGGAGGCGTGGGGCAGTAGGAGCTCTTTTCCTTGAGGAAAAGGAGTGGGGAAAAGGGTCCCACGCCAGCCTGGATCCACATATTGAACCATCCGTCCAGTCCCTGCGAGCTCTCTCTGCGGTTCTCCCACTGGAGTGGGGCAATGTGAGGGGGGGTGTCCCCATCCCGGGGTTCCCATTTCCCCCGATGTCGTTAATCCATCCCTGTGCACCCCTGAGTTGGGGAAGGGATTTGACGGGTGCATGGGCAGGGGTCTGGGGTTGGTAATGGTAGTAGCAGGTCCAGGGGGGTGGTCAGTGGACAGTTTTCTGCTGCTAGCCCTGTGAGATCCCCAGCCCTGTGGGATCCCCAGCCCTGTGGGATCCCCAGCCCTGCCGTCCCTCCTGCCCCTGGCAGTCACATTTCCCTTGGTCTTTACAGTCAGAGCTGCCCTGGGTGGGGTGAGCTGAGCTGTCCACAGGTAACCAGGGCCTGGAGTCAGCCTCTCGCAGTCTCGGGGAGCGAAACTGCCCTGGAGAGGCAGGGGCCAGCGTGGGGACACCCCACAGGCACACAGCGGGTGGGTGTCAAAATGCCCTGGCCGGCAGCTTCGCTTGGTGGCTGGGGAAACTGAGGCAGGAGCGGTTACACCAATTGCCCAGGCTCTGCAGGGCATCTCCTTTGGCGCAGGTGCTCTGCCATCCACCCCTCCTCGCCAACTGGCTGCAGTCTCTTCTCCACCAAAGTCATCCTCTCGCTGTGGTCTCCACAACTGCTTGGTGCCAGGGGCTGGGCTGTGTGGTAGCCGGGCTCCTGCTCTCCTCTGGCCCTGCCGGGTACCATCCCTGACCCGCAGCGGTGCTGCTGATGGGATGAGCCTGGCAGAGGTGGTTTGGGGGCTCGTGTGAGCATTCCTGGTGCAGTCCTCACCCTTTCCTTGGCCATCTCCATCCAGACCTTCACCTCCTCTCCATCCCCCATCAGGCTGGGGTGTCCCTTGCCAGCTCCTGAGCCAGGACCGTGGGGCTGGCCAGCAGAAGCCCTGCTCCCTTTCAGGTGCCCTGGCATGGGGTGCAGGGTGGGACCGTGCAGATCCTGCGGGGCAATGGCTGGCGCCGGGGCCGAAGGCCGTGGGGTGGAAGGTGCTGAGAAAACATGGGGCGAGTTGTGTTTGTTCTCTGCGGCAGCTCCATGGCAACGGTGCGGTGGCCACAAAGCGAAAGAATTTGCATTGTGTTGCTTCAGCATTTCGGAGGGCACAGCCGGGATCAGGGGCTGGGGGCAGGGTGTGCTGGCACCCGCCGGACAGATCACCACGGTCCCTCGTGTTGCGCCCGGTCCCTGGGTGCTTCTGGATTGCGGGCCAGAGGCTGGTTGTGTATCGCATATGGGCAACTGGACCAATATCTCCCATCTCTCCATCCCTGGCTGCT
>NW_010426693.1:1652-1975 GCF_000710305.1 Buceros rhinoceros silvestris | reverse complement strand
GTGCGGGGCAGCGTGGGCACCGACCACCTTGTGATCCTGATGGGCCAGAGCATGGGGTTGGCTGGGCAGAGCATGGCTGAGCGCTGCCGGCATCGCTCTGCTTGCTGCAGGCAGCTGCTTGCAACCTGCTCCCTGCCTGGGCCTCCCCACTCTGCTTCACTGGTGCCAAAAGCGGGACCTGGGGCGCATCCCCTGCCTCTCCTCCCCGGGCTCATCTACGGCAGGAGGTGCCGGAGAAGGTCCTTGAGCACCAGAGAGACTGAAGCCTCTTATCGCCTCTTATCGGGACAGCCCTGCCGGGCCCTGCTGAGTCCGGGTGCAGG
>NW_010426693.1:1018-1301 GCF_000710305.1 Buceros rhinoceros silvestris | reverse complement strand
CCCGCGGCAGCCTCAGCTCTTGCCGTGCAGCTCCAGGGTAGGCTGAGCAGCTCGGGGTGTCTTTCTCCTTTGCAGCTGCATTTCAAGCCAGACCCACGCTGGGCCAGCTCCGCAAACAGCCGGAGGAGCAGATAAGGGCAGGGGCCCACCCCGACATGCTGAGATTTACACAAGCGCTTTCTCCCGGCACCGCCAGCCCGGCACGCCGTCCTGCCAGGCATTCTGCTGCTGGCGGGGGGAGCTGAGCCCTGCCTGGTGCCCGCTCCTGCTCCTGGAGCAGGGG
>NW_010426693.1:437-848 GCF_000710305.1 Buceros rhinoceros silvestris | reverse complement strand
CAGCGCTCAGCTCCGACATGCCGAGCCGTGCTCGCTTGGCAGGCACCCCGTCACCGAGAGGCAGAGATGGGACTAGCCCTTTTGCTGCTGGTTATCCCCCCTCGCCACTTCGTCCTCGCCACTTCGGCAGCAGCTCCAGCCCTGTGTGACAGTTCCTTGCCCATCTCCTCCCCTGACCCCACATCGCCGTGTCTGTCTCAACCCCTGGTGAAGGATCCGCAGCTCCTCAGCGCTTCCTCGCCGCCTCCTGCCAGTGGGGGAACGCCCCGCAGCCCCTCGACGCTGCCTCGCCGCCTCCTGCCAGCCCTGCCATGGGCATGAGCGGGGTTGGGTGCTGCTCGCAGGACGGTGGGTCTGTGCACGGAGAAACCTGCAAGGTCTTGTCCCTAATCCGTCTCCCGGATTTGCTCC
>NW_010426693.1:0-249 GCF_000710305.1 Buceros rhinoceros silvestris | reverse complement strand
CAGAGTACCCTCGGTACCCGGCAAACAATCCGGGCATGACGGCACGCGTCGCAGGGACGCAGCCAGCACCCAGCACCGCGGCAGGGAACTGCGCAGGCGCGCACGGGCGGGAGAGGAGAGGACACGGAGGGAAGGTGAAGCAGGGCTGTAATAAAGCTGTGGACTTTGGCATAGCTCTGCAGAAGGAGGAGGTGCCAGTGGCCCGTCCCTGACCGTACATGCCGCTGGCGTTGCCTCCGCAGCCCCGAG
>NW_010426692.1:0-4038 GCF_000710305.1 Buceros rhinoceros silvestris | reverse complement strand
TCGTCGCCCGCACTGCCCAGCCCCAGGCGCGCCGGTAACGTTTAGAGACGAGCACAGCCAGACCAGGCACAGCCCAGCAGCCCATTTCTTTCCCCAACCTGTGACAGAGCCATAGCCATGCCACTTTATCTGGCAAAAGTACTGTTTTTCTTTTAGTAAGCTCCTCAGCATCGATGGAAGGTGTTGCCTTGTCATTAAAAAAACGACAAGAGAGGAACTGAGCCAGAAGGATGGTCTCGCTGTGCAGGAAGACCTCATGGGACTTCAGTTCCCTTCCTGAGGGACATAAATACGAAAGAATTGCTTTTGTTCTGTCTCTTCTGCCATTCATCAAGGATGTTACTCCCACCCGAACACAGCTATTACACCCCTCCTCATAAAATACAGATGGCGTTATGCCTCCGCTTGCTGTAAGGCTGCAATCCTCCTGCTCTCTTCCTCCTTCTCCCCAAGGAAGGCTGAAGAAAGGACTTTGTCAGGTTGCCTAAAAAAGCTGGGGTATCTCCACCCTTGGAGATGTTCCAGACCTGCCAGGACACAGCAATGAGCAATATATCTACCTCTGGAGTTATCCGTGCTGTGAGCAGGGGATGGGACTATGGACCCCCTGAGGTCCCTTACATCTAAATCAGTGTGCTCTGTGATTTTTTAACCATACATCTTGGAAAACCAAAATCAATCCCAAGAAGTTTAAACACAGGCAAGAGAAATCTGACAACAAATGGTTAAATTACTAAGCTTTAAATTTTACATAGCACATGAAGTAAAATATCAGTACAAATAATTCAAATGTTACTCTCATGCAGAGTAGTTATAGCTTAAATTTATTCCAGTTTAATCTTGTCTAAAGTGCTCTTTCTCAGTCTGCAGTGCTAAGCCTCAAATTTTTATGCCCACCTTTCCCCCACATTTGAATGACTTCCACTGCAGCACCAGTATAATGTTTCCTTGTCCACATGCCGTACCTTGACTTTGCACTAGTGAAAGGTCTTCATTTGTGCAATACTGTGCCACCTTCAGTCTATGATGTAGCAGTGGGGCAGATGGACCCATGGCTAACTTCTCCTTTGTGACAGGACAACATAGGCAAGGCCCACATAGACATAAAATGGGACAGAACCATTTGCGGCAGGAGGGTAAGGCTCTAGGACAGCTCAGGAGCTTGTATCCTTCCTAAGGCAAAAAACAAAACAAAACAAAACCCTGTGTTGCAGCCTTACATTCAGTTCCTCAGGGCTACCCAAGTTTGCACCTGTAGAATCTCAGAAGTGCCGAAGCTCTAGGGTGAAGAACCTGGGGATGCTCTGTCTCTGTTCCATTAGTGGGCAGATACTCAGGACAGTTCATCTAAGCTATTTGGAATAGGAAGGAACAGATTTACTAGGGCTTATTGGAAAAGATGGCCTGCAAAACATTTACTTCCCTTTTCTCCCCCTTGACAGCCTTGTCTGATATAGGTCAGAAATTGCGGTATCCCAGATCATGGTGATCAGAAATCATACGACTTGCTTTGTTATTTTGTAAATTGGAGTTCACCTACCGTAGCTCCCAGTCTGAATATGTAGTCAAATAAAATACAGTCTAATGTTACAGCAAGATCAAGACCTGTAGCAAATCTATAAACAAATGGAAGCATAAAAAAGTCAAAACCCCAAATGCCTGGAACTTTACTGATATCTGTAAAAGCCCTGCTGCATTGCTTTGCCAGGTGTCCTCTGCACTGCAATGTAGGTTTAAATGCAAAAAGTGAGTCTATGCAGAGGCTGTCCCCAGTACAGTGGAGTACTACGCGTGAATTATCCATACAACTCTGCTGAATAGTTCATTGACAGGATCCTTTTGCTTGTGCATCGTGAGGTTAGATTTTGACTTTGCAAACTGCTGGAGGAAACTGATTTCCTGAATGTCTAGTGAAAAAAAAATCTAAAATAATTTAAAAAAATCTTTATCTTTACAATCATATTCTATGATTTACACGTCTACAGCCTTTTCACTGTCCTGTCTTCTTGGTGAGCTTCCCATCTCTGACGTGCTTTTTGATGGTAAAAAGATAACTGCATCTTTTAAACTCCCTCACAGCATGTCTTTGGGTTGAATTTCATCCTGTATTTCCAGTACCTCTGAGTAATTTTGAATCACAGGGCATATTTTTTTCCTTCCATTTCCCAGTATTCTGTTTCATGTACAGCTGAGATTAGTTATCTAGTTGGAAAATATCACTACACAACACACCTGGGCTTTCCTCCTACAGATACGTGGGTTTGTGGTGAGAGAAGCGAGGAAGGATGCTATGCACCACGTCTTGTCTTGATGTACTGCTGGGACAGTCAAAGGGCACTCCCGAGACTGAGCTGGGATGTGCTTCTTTTGAACTGCAGTTCACACAGATCTCTTCCATACGTTTCGTAAACTGTTTACTGTTTTTGCTGCTCCTCACATTTTAAAAAGACTGTGAGTTTCGCCATCATGCTGTTTAATGTCCTTCTAGGTGATGAACGAAACTGAACCTAGAAACAGTCTCTGAAGTTCCTCACTTTATGTTACTACCCAAACTATCAAAACATCCCTTTGCTATTGATATCTTGAATCCGTGAGCCTTAAACTGTCTTTCAGTAAAGTGTTGTGGTAACATAGATGTGCAGAGCCTCCAGGGGCCCCAATCACATTGTGCAACAAGCTCCACTTCAGTCTAAAGGAGGAACTAATTATGGCCTTTCAGGACTTAAAAGGAGCTTATAAGAAGGATGGGGACAGTCTTTTTAGCAAGGCCTGTTGCAACAGGACAAGGGGGTGATGGTTTTAAACTAAAAGAGGGGAGCTTTAGACTAGATATAAGGAAGACTTTTTTTTTAGTGAGGATGGTGGAACACTGGCACAGGTTGCCCAGAGAGGCAGTAGATGCCCCATTCCTGGAACCATTCAAGGTCAGGTGGGATGGGGCTCTTGCAACCTGATCTATTTGAAGATGTTCCTGGACATTGCAGGGGATTTTGGACTAGATGACATTTGAAGGTCCCTTCCAACCCAAAGCATTCTATGATTCTATGAACTTGCTCTTGTTCTGTGGCCTCTGATTGACTCCTTTTATCCACTAACCCTACAGCTCTAAGATAAATCTAAGACAGCTCTGTTTCAATGTTTCATTCCCTGTAGAGAACTCATGCACTCACTCTCTTATTCTCATCTCCAGTTTAATATTCCAGGTTTTTCTTTTTTATCTTGGAAAGTTTTCTGGCCCTACTCCACCAGCAATTAGCTTAGAATACTTCAAACAACTGACTTCAGATGGTCTTTCTGCAGAAAATAGAATCCTACCATCTAGTGGTTTAAGCAGTTAAATTAGTTTTGCACGTGGACTTCTTTCATTCAAAAACTCCAATTTTATTTTAAACAGATATTTTAGATTCGTACAAAGGAGTATGAGTGACTCATAAAGTGGTCACCTCTAGCTTAGGGACTTGAGGACTTGACTGTGCAAGTAATCAATCTTTCTCCCCTGAGAAGAATAACAAGGGGAAGGGAACAAATGCAGCTGAAAGAGACAAGGTGTAGATCTGGGGTTTCATACCTAGTAGAAGCAGGGGACACTCCCTCACTCTTTCTCACTTATAAAGAGAGAAATGCTGTTGGAGATATACAGAATTTGCCTGAACAAGGCCCTGTCGCACGTTGAAACAGGGGGGCTGTTTCCCACCGAAAGGGATGCGACAAAATAGTGTGTCGGCTGGAAAAGCAAAACCAGCCAAACCACACACAAAAACTTTTGATGCTTGTTAACGGCTTATCTGCACGTTAACAAGCTCATTAAGGCTTTAGTCAGGCAAAGGAAATGATAACACACAGACTACATATATGAGAGATAGAAACAGGAAAGTTTAATAGTAAGATGCCCTCAAAGTAAAATCATTTTCGAAGTTAAGCCGGACTGGAAAAGGGAGAGAAAGAGATAAAGGGAGAATAGATAAAAGTATACAGTTATGTATAAAATCTCCTGATTGAAACCATCCCTGCTTACAAACTCCACCCCACAATGGCTCA
>NW_010426691.1:127330-127845 GCF_000710305.1 Buceros rhinoceros silvestris | reverse complement strand
CTCTCTCGCAGGACTGCTGTAGAACCCTGCAGACAACCGCGCTGGAGGGGAACGCTCTCATTTCTGTGTCCCGCGCAGTATTGCCCAGCTTGTTCTTGGTTTTTGTATTTGCTTTTCCATTTCGTTTTGCTCTTCCAGAGCTGCTAAATCAGTGGAAAATGTATTTTGAGAGCTGGCTCTCGAGATGCAGCCTGTTGCGAGACTGTGTTTGTCATATAACTCCTCTGAACCATCAGCTCAGGCAGTGAGAGCCTGTCGGGGTGTTTCCTTGTAAAGGGTTTGGGTCGAGGGTCTGCAAAGCACAGGGATGCTCTGTCAGTACTGCCATGCAATGGTTTCAATGCCGGGGCTGAAGGCAGGCAGTGCGCAGTGAGACTCGTCGAGTTGTGTGCTGTGTTACGTGAACCTGTCGTGTCTTTTTTTTTTTTTAACGCTTTACCTTTGCCCTTCTTTTTTGCGAGGTGCAGGGGTGGAAAGTGCCCAGCCGCCTGGCTGGTTCTGGTGGTGCCAGGCGG
>NW_010426691.1:106512-127214 GCF_000710305.1 Buceros rhinoceros silvestris | reverse complement strand
GTGAAATGTGCCCAGCCGCCTGGCTGTTTCGGGTGGTGCCAGGCGGGAGCAGGCTCGGCGCTCCCAGAGCAGGCGCTGCCCTCCAGCCTCCTGGGGCATCACTGTGCGAGAGCGCCGCAGGCCAGGCCTGAGGTGCCCGTGCCTTGTAGTCAGCAAAAATATTCTGGAAGGCAGATTACTTCTGGATCTTTTAAGTTGATAAATCAAATTATTTCTGTTAGTTTGTCTTTACAGTGCAGCAGGATGTAGGTAACTAAGTAAAAACCAAAAGTTAAATTTCACTTAATTCATTTTCTAATGCTAACAACATACTGCCCTTCTTCCACACTGTTGTCACACAAATCCTGCTTTTCCATTTGTTCACTGGGTAAACCAGAGATTCTGGACTCAGGCTGCTTTCGGTATGACACGGGTTGCAGGGTTTAGTGCTTTGATTTGGGTTGTGCTGAATTGCCTTGAGCAGCAGTGTCTGCCGTGACCACCCAGAGTTGTGAATTAAAAGTTCTGATTTTTGCCACCCATTTTAAAAGCGGAGGTGAACAAAGCAGCCCGTAGATGTGCCTGCTGGAATACTTCTAGAGAGAAGGAAGCCAGTGTTTTTCATAGGAGAAATAAGCGCTGAAGGTAATCGCTGTTCATTGCTTGCTTTTATTTTCTTAGGGCTGTGTGAAACAGTAAGCTAAACTCTGCATGGCTTACTGCTGCTGAGCAGTTTGGAGCCAGGGCAGTAGTTCTTTCAGATACAAATTGGTTCTTTATTTGTTTTGTTTGCTACTGCAAAATAACAAATAGCTTTAAAGTTTACAGTGGCTACTGTCAGGGACAGATATGGTGGTACTGGCTGTGGCAGGAGAGCTGGGTGGAAAAGTCATGTTGTTCCGTATTGCCTAGTCGTTTCAACTGCCTGTTCCCTTCACCTTTCAACACGTACCTGGTTGGTGGAAAAAGCTGCTAACCCATCATGAAACTGCTGCTGCAGGCTCTCAAACCTGCTGATGGAAATATGTCAGGGGACAAAGGCTCTTCCCTGAAGTATCTGAAAGGTACATTCCACCCTTCAGCTTCTGAGGAGGAAACCTGTGTGGTCTTGAAGGCTTGTCGGCTTTGACCTCTAAATTTGTCCAATAAAAGGAATCAAATTATTTACTTGGTCTGCAGGTATGAGACATCAAACGCAGCAGAGGAAAGCTTAGGGCCACGTCTCCTGAAATTGCCCACTGTAAATTCAGTCTACAAGCAGGTGGAGAATAATTACTTGAGGGTTTTCCCCCGTTTGCCTCCAGAGTTTATTTATGATTGTGAAAAACTTCTTTATAAAATATCTGCCTACATAGGAGTAAGGATTAAGTGGAGCCCCTCAGACTATGCATTCTTAATATTTCCCATCACAGAAGAATGAACCACACAGTAAGACCATGCTGCGCTTGTATTGTGCATGCTTGCTTTGCGTAACCAGCCTTCCTGCACCCTTTCCCTGTGCAGTGCTTAGTACTCTCCTACATGCGTAAAAGGAAAACCATCCTGTAATCTTCTGAAGTGAAGCCAAAAATCCCTCGTTTGATCATAGGGGGTCATCTTCCTCGCTCTATTTTCCTGCAGTCTCCTCAAACCATAGCTGTGGTGAGACCTGTAGAGTTGGCAAGTTGTCTGTGGGAGCCCAGTTCAGTCTTGCTCGACACTGACATGAGCACGTGCATTGTTCAGCCCATTTCTTCTGCTGCTCACGTCTCTGTGGTGATGGGCAAGTGCTGAACCTTATTGCTGTGAATACGAGAAATACTTGTTGCAAAACTAAGACTTAAAGCCTGTAAGAAAGTCTTCGTATTCCAGAACAGTAGAGAAGAGGAGAAAGATTGAGACGTGCTTAGGTTTGTTTGAGTCTACGGATCTGTGATTAGAATTATCAGGTACTGTTGCTTCTTTTCAAAGCCTGCCTCACAGGTACTCCTGCTGTCTGATGGTAGCTGCTCTCGTTTACATCAGAGCAGTAGAGGAAACAAGCCATGTTTCCCCACTGAGATGAATTCTGCTCTTCCCTGACAAGCAGATGTCTCTGAGATGGCACAGGGTACCTCTAGCAAGGCTGCATCTACTGGAACTTGCAAGGAAAAGGGCAGGTCATGCCAAAACGTTTCCAGGGCACTTGTCCCGATGAATTCACATCTACACTAAATGGCATTAGATCCTTAATGGCTCCGTATAGCCCAGACTCTAATCATACTCCTCGTTCATCAAGGCATCTGTGCAGAGGTCAGTCAACTGATGACAGGTTCAAGGAATTTTATTTCAAATATTCTCAGCCATAATTGCTCATTTGCAACTTGCAGAGGAAAGAAAACTGATTACACCAACCTCTCCTGTCATCTTTACCCATCCCCAGGCTCTGTGCAATTTACTTTCTCCCTTTTGCTTCCAAATTTGAAAGAAAACCCTGCCTCTGTTCTGCTCCCATTCCGCCTCCAGCCATGGGAGGTGGCATGAGCCAGCACACCTGGTTCTGCAGCGTGGTTGAGTATCTGGCTCTTCCACATTAATACATTTGGCTCCTTTCTTCCTTTAGGGGCATCCTCTTGAGCTGCAGTATGTGCATCCTTGGTAGAGCTGGGCATCTTTCCCAAAAGTTCGGAGTTGGTGAGCCCGCAGCAGAGCAGGAAGGCTCCCGGCTGCTCCTCGCTGCGATACCCGCGAGCAGGACTTCTTCCATGCTCAAACATCGTGATGGAGAGTGTACGGCAAAGCCAGCCAGAGCGGGCAGGGTTGGTGGCTGCTCTGAGTGAGGTCTAGGTGTGCAATAAACAGCAGGAAGCGTTTCCAGAGGAGAGGAGTTACAGACAAGGTGCCTGTGGGTGCGGGGGCAGGGTGACTCGTGGCATCTGCGCTCCTTGCAGAGCTCCCTGTGCAGAGGCAGAGGTCCTGCCCTGTTGTGCTCAGCCCAGCCCCTCTCAGACTGAACCAGTGGGCAAACAAATACATGGAATATAATGGAGTATTGGCCTTTTCGTTCTGTTATGAATTCTGAAAAAAAAAAGTTGGTACTTTGGAATCCTTTTGTGCAGGTTTGGTTTTGCTAATTTCCCCTTGTTCTCCTCTTTCATCACTATAGTAGTAAAGCAAAAAAACAAGCAGAAAAAAGGAAGGATGGAAAATAGAGAAGAGGAGGAAGACTAGGAGACATAATTCTGTATTTACAACAACAGGGAACACTTCCATGAAAATGCTTGCTTCTTTAAAAGAGAAAGTTTTTGAGAGAAAGATGATTTGTTTGTATTTTTTTCCCAGCTCCCTTCGATTGCTTCAGAAGGTGCCATTCTCTTAAGACACCACTGAAAAGAGCCAACAAGCTGTAACCTGCTCTCCTGCACTGTTACTTCTAGGTGCCACATCCATGTTTCACAGAGCACTGAGGCTTATAAAAGGACACTGGTGACACATCACGTTAGCTCTGTATGTCCCATCCCTGTGTACGGGGTGGCAAACTAAGGCTGCAGTTAAGGGCATGCCTGTGGTGCTGAAACACTGGAAAGGATCTTTCTGGTAAATGGAAAATCAGAAACCTTGCTGTTCGTTCCACTGTGTATTTCATTCTGCTGTTTCAGACTGGCACATTCTCGGGGGTGTGAAGTGTTGACCAGCTAAATCGTGATGTGTTAACCTAGGAGGAAGGAAGTGCAACCGTTAACAGATTGGTCTCTGCTGCTGTTTCAGTAGCTAGGAAAACAACAGCCCCCGAACAGTGTTCAAGTGATGCAGGTTTGTGTCGGAGAAAAAGTGACTTTTGACAGGAACAGCTGAGAACGTACATGAATTTGAGCATTAAAAAACTGTCACGTCTAAAGCCATTGAGGGAGCCGGGTGTCAGGGTGCGGTTCTGTGGCGGAAGTGAGCTAGTATGGACACGAAGCTCCTCGAGAAGACAGTGAGGCGCCTCTGTGCCAACATACCTGCTCTTGCTAGATGATGTGCCGGTGTATTTTAATTTCTGTGTAAAAACCGCGCTCATTGCCAACATAGCTGCACCAATACAGGATCTGTGCAGGGACCGAAGCTCATGCTGTGTTGGCTCATGCCGCTGCTCCAGAGCACCTTTTGGGGGAGGAGGAGACTTGGCAGCTGCTGCCCTGTCTCCGCTAAAGCTTTCCGAAGGGGCTGTCAGAAGGGAAGGGCTTAAATAACCTTCAAAGAAATACTTGAAGATTGATTATACCTTAATTGTAAAACAGCATCCCAAGGCTCTAAAGGTAGTAGGACTGTTCTCGTCTGCCTTTGAAGATAAGACAAAATGGCTGTGTTTTAATTACTGGAGGGCTGCTTGCATTTTCTGTGTCTGCAAGAGGTCAAGAACCGAAGTTTACAGTAATTCTTGAAATTCTACTTTAGAAGATAACTTGATTCTATTAAATTTTTACTTGGTCTTTAGATCTGGGTTTAAAACGATAGCGTTAGAAGGTGACTCGAATGCGGTCTTTGGTTGTCAATTCATCTCTTCCCGCATTTGTTACAGTTCTGCAACAGCACCTCGCTCCCGGGCTGGCATTTGTGAGTAACCCCGAGAGCTTTATGCATGGTACGAAGGATCCGTGCGTGTGAGACACCGTCCACGAACCACACATGAGTGACTGATCAGACCAACAAACCACCTTGATGCAGCACTTGGCTGGGGTAGCTCAGACTCGTGGCTTGCAGTGAGCTCTGGCTGTAAGGTCTATCTGAACTGTATTGAAGAGGAGTGTTTGTGCTGAGAGGGCTGTGCAGACCCGCCCGCCGCAGAGCCGTCAGGCAAAACAGACGCTGCAGTCACAGGGCACTTCGGAATTAAAACGCACTGCACACACTTGGGTCTGCACGCTTGGTTTGATAGCAAGAAGGCAGAATGTATCGTCCTGCTGACAGGACTAATGCAACAGTAATTTAAAAATAAACCTTTTAAGCTGATGTGTATGGCCTGAAGCCACCGGGGCACTGTTAAGGAGCGTACTCTGTTTTGTGTTTGCAGGAAAAGAAAAAAAAACAAACCAAGAAAAAAAGTCTTGGCATCGACAGTCACAGAGAATGAGCTTTTAACCAGAAGAGATAAAATTTCTGACTTCTCTGTGAATTCTGATCCCTTGGTGCCCTTTTCATGCTGTGAAAGAACCACGTGGCATTGTTTTAGCTGTGGGCCTGTGGTGTCTCTGCCTTTGGAGAGCCCTGTTTGCCTGTTCGTGGGCTGGAGGCTGGCTGCACCCTGTCAGCTGAGTGAAGTAACGATGGCAGAAGTTGAGGACTAAGGAGGGAATGTATCCGGGAGCTGATGTAACTGCATCACAGATGCACAGATCTGTCTGTAGAGAGCTGTGTTATTTATGCTATAAAAATGTACAGAGAATCATAGCACAGGGTGGAAAATTAAATTACACAGAAACCTATTTCCTGAGAAATACAGAGGTAATATTCCTCCCTCTGTTCTGTAGTTTAGAACAACACTAAAAAGTTACATTCCGCAATAACGGGTGTTTTAAAGAACCTGATGACTTGTGGATGGGAGGGACAGAGGACAGCTTGTTTTCCAAGGAATCTGATGACAGGCACAGTTTTCTTTTTAAACTGGGAAAGCTGTAAACAATAGAGCCAAGTCTCCTTGGAGGCACCATGGGCTCTAGTCTGCAGGTGCATGAAGTGTAAGTCAGCAGCGTATCTGAGGAAGATAAATGAATTATATTGCTGTAAACCACTTAATAGGGGACCTAGGCCCAAAAATTACCCAAAGCCCTCACCCTCAGGAAGGAAACAATGTCTTGGTGGTTATACCTAAAGAAAATGCAGTGCCTGCTCTTTTAGAAGCTTTTCCTAAAAGTTGTTGCATCTTGGTTTCATTCCTGTTACCTGGCTCAAACAGCCCATTCCTGGGAAGCTCCGTCAGTGCCCAAGTAGAAGAGGAGAATATTAGATTTCACAACTCAGGAAACCAAGCGTCACGGATGCAGTTTTGCAGCTGTCAGGATAATCCCTGAGCATGACACCACGTTAGTGAGCTGAGTGTTGCAATGTGTGAGGCTCGTCTTATGGTTTCAGAGCTGGCCAAGTCTCATGTCTGCCATCTTCATACTTAGGACATGGACGGGAACACTATTGGCAGGTCTGACGTGATTTGCAGATACAGATTTGCAGATTTCTGCAGATTTGTAATTTTCTTCCAGTTCTTGTGATTAATCTGGTGGCGGTTCCACGCAGGCTGGGGTTTTTCGCTGCAGGACGCTTTAGCATGTGCCAGCATGTTCGTTTTGAAGAGGAATGCGGAGCTATGCAGCCACGGCTGTGTCTTCCCTCTGCCTGTTTCCAAGTAATGGATTTGGGCACAAATGTCTTTCAGTCCCACAATCTTTGGTTTGCTCCCTTGGTGGAGCACAGGCTCGGGGGCAATCGTAAGCTCTGCTCTGCCACTCTCTGGAAAGGGGTAGCCAGTCTTCAGGGAAAAACTACCTGCACTGCTAAAAAACGTTTATCCTTCACTTTACAGGAAGCTATTACTAGATGAAGCGTGTTATTTAGTACTTGTGCCGTCTTGGTTGTTTTCTGGGAAACTTCAGGTTCCTTGTGAAATGGTGTGCAGTGCTGCATTGGGATTGGGTAATCACTGCTGAGGAGCACGTGTGTGTTCAGAGAGCAAAAATACCAGCGGTTGTTCTGATTCCAGCTATATAAAACTACAAGTGCTGACAAAGCTGAGTTTTGAAATGTAGCAGTAAAAAATTGGAGTTCGCTTTGGTTGGGTGTTCTTCTGGAGGGAGGCTTCTTCGTAATGTTCTGATAATAATTTTAAATCCCTTTACTGACAACATTTAGGAGTCGGGATCTGATTTTTTTTTTTTTTTTAATGGCTTGAGTGAAGCTGAAAATACCGAGACATGTGTTTTCTGATTTGGGTTCCTTTTGTTTTTACTACTAGAAGCAGGAAACAACTCTGTGAAAGCTTCTGCAGCCGTTGACTACTCATCTGCTGGTGACTGTGCTGGGGGAAAAGTCTCTTCTAGCATTTGACATGCGCAGTTAAGAGAGACCCTTGGAGACGTGACCATGTTGAGGACAGGCTTTGCCACACAGGTCCTGGTTTGCCCTGCTCCCCCTTCTAGCCACTTCCCCATGACCTTGGTGCCCAGCCCCAGCATCTGCTCCCTGTCAGACTCTCTCTGTGGGTGCGCGTGTTGCCCATGCTTGCTTCCTGGTGGGTCAGGAACAGACCTTCCTGTAAGCTGGCTCCCCGGAGCTGTTCCAGCATGCCAAGCGGCAAGGCTTTGTCAACTCATTCCTGGCCTTTTGTCTGCAGCTCCTAGCGCAGCTTGTGAGTAACCTGAGCCCTGCCCTTCCCCGACATGAAGGTACACGCAGGTTTATCTGAGCAGCAATTCCAGCCTGGGCCAAGGACACGCCTTTGGGAACGCTCCTTTCTTTAGCCTTGTTCAGCTCTGCATTGTCTTGACTTGTTCTGCGATGCTCTCTAGGCTAACAGTGCGTCTGAGAGCGAACCCTACGTGCTGTCCGGGCCTGGTAATGCCCGCTCAAATCTGAAGAAAACTTAGTGTCTGCCTGTAGCCAGGCTTTGGAGCCCATGTGTGATGGCGTCTGGAAAGCTGGGGCAATCCAGATGCTGCCATGGACAACATGTGTGAGGGACACAGACCCAGTTTATTTGCTATGGTGTTTAAATAAACTTTAACTCGAAGCTTTGTTCTTCTGACCAAGTTGAGTACTGGCCACGTTTTAAGAGCATGTGGAGGGGAAGAAGCCAATGGTTTCCATTTCTGTGTCCGTGAGTGACAGCTCCAAAGACCAAATCAACTTCTCTGGGGGGGGGTCTTTGAAACTCTAGTCAAAGGGAGGCCCCGTGCAAACCCTGTACCGTGTCCCCCCTGAAAATGCACAGGCAAAATGAAGCCCAGCTAGAGGATGGCCTGCAGGGTCAGGGGCAGCGCCACTCGGGAGGGACTGTCAGGGGGTCCCTAGAACTTCCTCCTGCCTTCCTGCCTGTGGGAATGATTGCACCCTTCTCTTCAGAGCTCTGTATTAAAATAAGGGAGGGATAATTGTAATCATTCTGTATAATAGCTGGCGTTCTGATCTTTGTGTAGATGGGGGAGCAGAGGGGTATTCGTACACGTGTGGCTTTAGTTGAGCAGGAGATGAAAGGGTTCCGAGAAGTATTTAAAGTATATGCCTCAGTTTTGCTGGAAGTCACAGGGACTGAGGGCTGGCCAACACTAATTACACTAATTTAATTATTTTGGTTAGAAGCGTGATGTTTTTAACAGGGCAGTTACTTAGACGTGTCCCCCCGGGAGGTGAGTTGCAAGGCTGCCTCGCTCCAGGGGAGCTCTGGGTTCATGGAAATGGATTGAAAGACCAGACCTGCATACACTCTGCATGAGCTTCACTGGGTTCAGACTGGGGTGGCTGGGGCAATAAAGAAACAGTGGCGAGGTCTGAAGCGTGTGGTTTAAGTAGCGTGTGGCTTGCAGAGCTGTGCCGAATTGGTGCCGGGGCAGTCTGTGTGTGTCAGTGACAGGGCTGCTGGCTGCCACTGCTGCGGGCTTGTGGCTTTTTCCGGTGTCTTCTGCCTCTGCCAGTGTGGGATGCATAGCTTCAGGGCACGTTTGCTCCGTGAACAGTGTCTGCTCAGTAACTTCGACCACACCTTGGGAAAAAGAAACGAAGGACCGCAAAGAGCTGTACTTGCAAATGATGGGCTGTTATTACCTTCCGGCAGCACACGAGCAAAAGCCATAAACCAGATGCTGTGTACTAATATTCTTCTCTTGCATTATTTACAGTTGCAATGTGTATTCCCATGCTTTGCTGTCTAAGATGACATCTCAGCTCTGGATTTTTGATGATGACAATTATAATGAGACAAAGGAAGAGAGGCAGCTCAGGTTTGATTTGAATCCCTTTGCCTTTTTAAAAATTGAAGATTTCCAACTCTCAGCAAAATCCCTACCTCGTGAGACCATGTTTTACATTCTGCCTGTTTGCAGACCTGATCTGTAGGGGCTTTATGCAGAACCCCAGTATATCATTGTTCTATTAATGATTGAGTGAGGCATTAACTTGCCTTTCCTGATGCAGTCTTGTATTTTCATGTTCTGAGAGGACAATTTTGAATGTGTAAGAAACCAATGTTCAACATAAATGTAGATGCTACTTCAGGGAATCTGTCTCATTCAGCCGAGAATGAAAGCTGCTCCGCAGTTAGAAAGTTCATTTCATGAACAGTAAGAAAGTCTGCATAAAGTGCTGTAATGATTTATCTTTACTTGGGATGGAGAGAAGGTAATTTTGCAGACATTGTAGGTGTTACCAGAAAAACCTGAGACTCGCTTCCCTCCATCCATCGAGAAAAATGCAGAATTCTTCCTTTGCTCCTGTGAAACCAAGCCAGGGCACCCAGGGGCTGAGCTTGCAAGCTACAAGCAAATTCACACCCGATCCATGCTCCTTCCGTAGTAGCTGTGCTGCTTCTCAGCAGCACGGGGTAGGCGAGACTGAGACGGGAGACTACCATGAATTCAGTGTTATGTGCTCTGACTCCTTATCCTGCCTAAGATATCCTGCCTAGGACCTCCTTGGTCCTGGGACTTAGGAGCAAGGTTTGGTCCTGCTCCATCCCAGCCGTGCTCTTGATGGCCTGTCTGCCTGTGCCCAGCCGTATCCTGATAAACTGGGAACATCCCGCTTGCCTGCACTGGTCTAGCTGTGCCAGGCACCATGCCCTGGGACCACTCGCTATGCCAGGTCCTCAAAGCACCTCTCAGAAAACAGATTTCAGAGTCGATCTGTGTGATGTGACTGTTGTGACACAGAGGATGAGCACAAGTTGTGTTCTTGTCTGTCTGTGGCAGGGCCAGCGCGGCTGTGGTTTTATCTGATGCACTGTGGCGCATTTAAGCTCCTTGATTGGAATGCGTTTTGAGGGAGTTATTCCAGATCTCTACCAGGACAAGGAAGTAGAAAGTCAAGCTGAAAGTCTGCAACTGTTTCCATACCCTGCCTCTGCCCGAGGCTTCTCACAGCTGAATCTGGTGTTAGCTGGGAGTATGTCAAGCAGCATCTTCGGCTGACACTGGAGAATGTTGAGGCAGGATCAGGATGGGACATGGTCCCTGCTCAGGGCTGTCAGGCTCTTGGCAAGGGCTTCTACCTGATCGAGGAGGGTGTTAGCAGCCGGACCCGGCTGTATGACCTCTACAGATCCCACCATGTCACCCATGAGCTCTCAGATGGAGCAGCAGCTCCTCTTCGGCTGACACTGGAGAATGTTGAGGCAGGATCAGGATGGGACATGGTCCCTGCTCAGGGCTGTCAGGCTCTTGGCAAGGGCTTCTACCTGATCGAGGAGGGTGTTAGCAGCCGGACCCGGCTGTATGACCTCTACAGATCCCACCATGTCACCCATGAGCTCTCAGATGGAGCAGCAGCTCCACTGCTGCTCATCTCACCTGACTTGAACAAGTGATGTTCTTGGCATCAGGAGGTGTCTGCCTGTCTGTTCACCCAGGCACGGGTAAAAAAACCTCCTGAGTGCCATATAAGTGCCCCCGTACCAGGCAGTCTGTCACTCATCTCCGAGCCAGGTCAGTGTCAGAGACCTGCTGTACGCGCGTATTCAGAGGTGACACAGTGGGGTCCTTGGCTAGTCCTTGACTTTACTACAGTTTCAGAGCATGTGCCACTGATTTCACAAGATGTCCTCTTTTCAAACAAATGTCAGTACAAGTGCTGCAGGTCTACAACTCGCACTTCGCAGCAACTGCCCTTTGCTAGGCATCCAGAACCACCCCGTACCACAGCTAAATTGTCATCTACTTTGAATTCTTTTTTTTATCTAGGCAGCAAACATGAAGCAACTTGCTTCATCAGTGTATTGCTCTGGAATTACTGTAGCAGAGGCAGCAAGCAACCGGGGCCATCTAACGTCAGTCACTGTCTTAGAGGTGTATTCAGTTTCTCAATCACATGCAAACTGTTCTTTGTCTCTACTTGCAAGACCTCGCAAAGCCACTGCCATTGAGAAGCTGGTATTCCCTCCTGCTGCAAAGCTAAAATAAACCAGACTTGCCACATCCCACATTTGTTATTCAGTTTTTTCACCCTTTGCATAGTGCTGTAGAGTCCTACAAGCAGGCCGTGAGCTGGTGTGTCTGCCCTGGGGCGCTTGCTGAGGAGCTTTGCCTCGAAGGGCGGCAGCCTGGGGGTGGTGGAGCAGCGTTTGGCAGCTCCTGGGCTCAGGGGACTGTTCCGAATCACAGGGCAGAGCTTGGTGCGTGTGTGCCTTGCGCTCAGGTCTCCGTGTTGTGGGAGGGGGTGTGTGTGAGGTGTAGGTGATGTACTGCAGTTAAGCCGTGACTCTTCCTTCAGGGACTGTCTCTGCCTGTGCCTGGCCTTGTTTACTATCTGGTGATTCTCTTAGGAGTATTCTCTGAGTTGTCGAGGAGCAGCAGTATGGCCTCACCTTTGCTCTGTGTCTGTTCTGAGAAAAGTCTGGGAAGAGAGTAAGAGATACTGATACTCGTGTCTCTGCTGTTCACGTATTCCCATTGCCAGTGGGCAGAGGTGTGGAATACAGCCTATGAAACCATGCAGTATGAGCATATGTCTTCGGAGGTTCCTGAGGTGAGAAGTGGGCGCACAGGCCTGAGGGAACCGATCCCTTTTAGTTTTCCATGTATCCAAACATCTAAATAAAACATTGGTCCTATAGGCGTTAGTGAAGGAGTAAAAGTTAAAACCCCACCAACCAAAAAAACTGACCAGTATTTTCAGTTTTAGATGCATGCTTAAAACACCTGCAGATGGATGGTATCATCCCTTGCCCCAGAGACAGCGTGATCTGGGGGATGATAGGAGGAAGGGGGGGATCTGTTTTTCCTCCCAAGTTCTATGAGTGGGGAGTGTTTTAAGGGGTTGATGCTCATTTGTATTTTAAAGGTTCTTACTCTGAAGTGCAAGACCAGGGGCTGCATCTGCAGCTGGCATAACCCTTCCTGGCTGTGCAGATGGACACTGATGGACACTGGCTGCAGATCTGGTCCTGGATGTAAGAAATGGAAGCAGGAGATGTAATTCCTCTGAATTTCCACTCGATCTGCACGTGCCTGGAGCACCAGAAATTGAACGGCACTTTCCCTAAGAGTAAAAAAGTTATTAGCTTCATATTTGTGTTAGTGCTTCGCTGCCCTCCTGCTTGACTTGATCATCACGCGTAGCCACGGGCTGTCTCTGGCAATGACTCTGTCTCCCCAATAAAATTAAAAATCACTTTTGTTTCATATCTTTTTAATAAGATGTGTCCTTTTTAATAAAGGACTCTGCTTTTTAACGGGTGATGCACTGATGAACAGCAGGCTCAGAGATTATTGCATTTCCCTGATTTGAATTTTTCTTTCTGCATTTCAGCTCTAACAATAAAGCAAAGTAAAAATCCCCAAAGACTCTGCACATGCTGCACAAACATGGTTTTGCAACCACTGCTGGATTAAAATGGATGCCCAGAGTAGGTGGATGCATGGCCATTGTGCAGTTAGGTGTGAGGAATAGATTTTATTCTTGAACGTATGGTGTAGGAAAGATGAGAGGCGCGGGTTCAGGAACACAGGGTGCAGGTGCACAGCTTTCACCACAGTTAAGGGCAGGCTTTGGGTCTGGAGGGGCTTGCTTGAACCCTCCCAAAAGTGAGCTTGGTGGCGCCGCTGCCCCTCCAGCCCGGAGAAGGCTGTAAGTGATAAAACCCTGCTTTAATTAAACCTGAACCTCCAGCTGCGCTGCCACTGGTGTGCTGTGGTTTCTGGGGTTTTCCAGTGCAGAAGGTGTAACTGTGGGCTATGTTTTCGGGGATGGCAGTGTAGAGACGATACGGTTGCAGTCTTTTTTGAATACTTCTAATCCTTGGGCTTTTCTGTGCCAGTTAGTTGCTGCACATGTTACAACAAGGCTGGGCTCTCCTGTGCCCAAATCCACCCCAGGAGCTGCTGAGTGCAGAGGAAGGTGCTGTGGCTGTGGGGGTGCTGAGGCCGGGGCTCTGGCCGCCTTCTGTTGTCCTGGCACTGTGGACTGTCTTTACAGGAGTGCTGAGCTGCCTCAGATCCCTGTGTGCAGCAAGCACAGCGCAAAACAGAAAAGAACCCAAAATAACTCGCAGTGACTTCAGCGGGTTTTATTTTGCCTATCAGCCTGCTCTGCCAGTTTGGCAGTGCCCTGGGTCTGCCGGTGGCAGCACTTTCACAGTTAATTCACAGAAATACAGTATAGTTGCTGCTGACCTGTCACACATTGGGATGTCACAGTCCAATGCTCATCCTGCTCCCAAACCTACTATCTGAAAAGTCCTTGACAGTCCGAGTATCCGAGTAGTCCAGGGTTAGTCCTGGCTTTGCAGCACTTAATCCTCCTCTGTTCCGGGCACAGACATTTGTGCCTTAATTGATGAAGGACCTGAGCACCGGCTCTGCTGGCACACAAACATCAAACCAAGGCTGAGGATGGCTGTGCTGCAGCACAGAGACGTGGGAGGAGCTGCCTGCGCAGTGGGAACGCACCGCTCTCACTTCAGATGTAGATGATCCTAAACCAATTCTTGCAGTTACAGAGCTCTGAACCAAAACGTGTTGGTGTTGTGAAAGGACTATAGCGCTGGGCTTCCCAGGGCATTGTGAGCAGGTTGTGATTAGGGTCATTTGACACGTTGTCCAGGTAGAAACTGTGCTGTCCTCCTTAAGCCTGGTGGACTTGGTTGCGCCGGGCAGTAGGCAGAGCTTGCTGCCGAGGAGAGCTGTACTGGTACTGGGTACAGGCCATCACCAGATCGTCTCTCCAGCGGAGTGCCACCTCCTCCAGAGTGTCACTGAAGCCTCTGCTGGTTTTCAGAAGGGGAAACAACTTGTCTTTGTCGTGGATTAGGGCAATTAACTAGTAAGACAAGTTAACATTAATTTTTGAATTTCTGTGCAAGTTTAAAATACCAAAGGCATTCATCTTCTGGAGTAGCCTCTGGTCTTTTTGTTGTGGCTTTTCGTGTTCTTCCTTTCTGTGTTGGAGCAGGGATGGAGAGGAGTGGATTCCAGGTGTGAGAGCCTTGCGACGTTTACTGGTTGAGGTTCAGAAATTCCTACCCTGGGGTGGAGGGGGAAGTTAGAGGGAGGAGAAGAAAAAGGAGAGAAATGAGAAAATAAAGTAGGCTCCACCACCTGCCATGTAATGATCGGTTCTGGAGATAAGGCTGTTTTAAGATGCATTCCAGACATACGGGTCCTGCCCAGACACAGCACAAAAGAAAAGGGAGACTCAGAACAACAGCCAGCTCCTCCCTGCCCCCCGATCAGGTGCGCACACACACAAAAGAATAGGTAGCGCCAATAAAAACCTCTTTTCCGGACAATGTTTTCTTAGAGTTTTGATCCAAAGCCCCCTTTAAGCGCACACGCACATACAGCCCCTCCAGTCAAGTTGACGCCTGTCACCAAGGGTTAATGCAGGGCTACGAAGCCAGTCCAAATACAGAGGAGCTGCTGGCAGGTGCTGCCTGGAGACCGGAAAATGCTCCATCCCCTTCAGTGAGCGTTGTGAGGAGACTTGTCTTCGTGAGAAAACGAAATTAAAAACAATTGCACGTTTCTCCCTTGAAATGGGAAGATTCCTTACAGGCACCCTGGATGTGTGCACGTCCCAGAGACAAAGCAGGGTTAGGCTTCACTGGCACATCTGCAGCAGCTATGGAACCGCGGGGCCTGATCCTGTGCTGATCCTGTGCTCCAGGGCTGGGAGGTTGGTTTTCTGACCAGGGGCCGAGCATGAGCTGCAGTTTTGGGAGCAGGGAGAGAACAGCAAGACATGGTGTCGCGAGGCAGTGCTGACCCCTCGGCGATGAGTCTTCCCCGGGTTCTCTCTGTGCTCCCGGGACTGGTGGCCCTCACGGCGGAGACAAGAATCAGACCTTTCTCTTTTCCCACGATGCTGCTGGGGACGCTGTAAATTCACATCTCGGGAGTCTGCAGTGTGTCTCTACTGGTGCCAAGGGGAATATAAAGTTGCTAATTTACCGGGGTTTGCCCCGGTGAAAACTGAGGAAAGAACACTGGGTAATTGTGACAGCATTAGACCAAAATGCCAGGGTGATAAAAGTGGAATCACCCAGTAAAAATGTGTCGTAAAGTTCCTAAATTTCAGCCTTGCTTGTCATGCCATTTCTAAGCAAATTCGCTCTCCGTTGGACTGTAAAAATGAAGTGGTAGATGCTGGCTTTTGATTCAAAAATAGAACATAACTCTGCAAGACAGAAGTTTTATCGTGACTCTTAGAGAGATTTTTTCTGAGGGGTGGTTTCTTTTGGAAAGGCAGTTATTTTTAGAAAGTAGGAGAATTACTGCTTTAATCTCAGTCTTCTCTAAAATTAATGTCGGCATGTATTTTAATAAGTGCAATAATAACTTGTAAGATCATGCACTGTGCTTGTGTAAGTGATAAAACAAACCCAAGGAAAGTATTAAACAGTATCTCTATTTATTTTTAAATCTCCATCAGGGTTTATTTTCTTAAATTTTGTGCACTTATTTCATCTGTGCCTTGCATGTGTGATACCTGCTGACCCAGAGGGAGGGTTAGAGGAAATGTTCGATATACTGATATTTTTTGGTAGGAAATCAGGGTTTTTTTTTTCAGGTTTCACCTTTAACATGGGGGGAATTATTTGGAAGGAATATAGCATTACTGAGAAGAACCTACAGGTGGATGCAGCCACCAGTGCCTTAATACTGCATAAATATTCAATGCGAAAAGTATTGAAACTTCAGAAACGAATGTGAATTAAAATTCCTCTTGCCATTTTATGCTCTGCTCCTGGCAGTTTGCCTCGGTAACAAATGATCTCTCTGTACAAATAGCTTGCTTTAAAATGAAATCCCTGTGAGCTTTCTTGTGCCCTCAAGTTACAGGACTTTATTTCATGCTGCATCTTTGGGAGCCTGCGGTGAAGGAGGCTGCAGGTCTCCAGGGCAGCTGGGCGCTGGTGGGAAGCGTATGGCGGAGGGTGTGTAGGACCCCTGGGAGCAGGCTGGAATGGCGTACAGGCACGGTGCTATGTGAGCCCTCGGAATAAAGCAAATTTCAGGGGTAGTGGACTATGGACAAGGGCTGCTGCTTGGGAGGAGCTGGTGGAGAGGATCCCTTTCTTCAACCCAGGGATCAGTTGTCTCGACGTGCTGCCAGCATAGGGCTCACAGAGTCTGCAGTCAAGCTGCTGTGCCCTCTTGTCTCTTCTTCTCACTGTCTGTTTGTCCCCTATCCTACACTGTTGCCTTGGTGGGGACGGTGTGATCTCCAACAGCCTCTGACTGTGCAGGACTCTGGAGGAAAAGAGGAGTAGAAAGAGGCAATAGCTGCAGCACTTTGATGTGGAGACAGACACCCCTCCACACGGGCTGCCTGAGGGGCACAGCTTCTGCCTCTGTTCACATGAGGAGGAAAAAAACCTTCTTCTGTGTTTTTTATTAAAAAAAAGATGTGACAAGTAGTAATAAAGGCTTGTGTGAACTGCTGAAGGCAGCTCTCTTTGTATCTATAGATGATGACTTTTCCAGTAGTAACCAGCGTCACTGGTGGTACTGTTCTTTTGTACCAGTGTAATTGTTAACCCCCACTGAACTACTGCAGGTACCCCGTGTTCCATGTGCAGGACTTTGGTGGCATATAATAATTTGTTGTTTGCATTGGAGGAACTTGGAGATGGTGCCTGTCTCTGTGCTGTCCCTTGGGCACAGGTGGGAGCCAGCGAGGCGGCTCTGCAGTAGGAACAGGAGTCGCGTCTGAATCTGAACAGCAGATGGTCGAACTGGAAGAGAAAGGAATATTGGCTGGTTTGTTTTGCATATGATGCTGAGAGCAGGGGACGTGTCTTCCCGAGGCTGCTCGGAGGTCTCTGTGCCTCTGTCCACTGAACCTTTGTCTTCAGTTTTTCTAGACAGGTTTTTTCTTCACTTGCTCTGCATGTGCTCTGTCCTGTGGGGCTGCGCTAATTCTGTTCCTGAGTTTCTTCTGACAGCTTCCATTCTGTGAACTCCTACCCTGTCAGCTTTGACCTCTGGTGGATCCGTGTGCTTAACTGTGCCATTTTCACTTATTCCAGAAGTACTTTGCCTTTGCACATCCCTTCACCTGAAGCCAGAATTTCCTGCCCAAATTTTAACTCTCCTCTCAGTGTTCATTCCCTCCCTCCCATTCCTGTGAGGAGATTTGGCCAACAGTGGAGTTCTTGGAATTTTATTAGAAATAAATGTGAAATTCAAATTAAGGTCAAAATGGAAAATATGCCTATAAATACTTGAAAAGATCTGAGCTGAGGCAGGTTTCTTCCCCTTTGGGTCAAAGGCAGTGCTGGTGTACAAAGGTATTTTGGCACTTTTGAGCAGGCAGTTTTAAACAGCCTTTAAAATACATATTCAAATCAATTCAAAATGGGCTAAAGCCCACAGAAAGGTTAGGCTGTCTTTTTCAGTCGTTTCCTGAATTTCAGTTTCCTTATCTTAATGCATTGCATAGCTTTCTGCCCGTTTAGTCCATTCCTATTCAACTCATGGAAGTTTTCTGATAATTACTTAGCCCCGTCTAATTCCCTAAGGTCCCCAAATGCAAAACAATTCTTCACAAGGCAGAGATTACTTTTTACAAGCTTTAACAGGAGGGGAAAAAAAAGGCATTAAAATGATGTGATCTAAGGCAGAGTTTCACTGCTGAGCCATTTTCTACAAGACTTCATTTAGCAGATAGCAAATGCCACGTGGCTGCCTGTAAGAGAGGGTTCGAGTGTGTCCTTGCTTGTGCCAGTGCCAAACTGCCTTCGACATCAACAGAGCAAAGTCGTGGAGGATGCGGACTGACAGGATTTCACTGATTTCACTGAATAACCTGTCCTTTATCTGTTGAAACACTCGTTCACCTGACGTACTTTTCCCCTGTTGTGTTTGTCGTCAGGGCCAGGAATAGCACCCATTTTCACCAGTCAGAAAGCTGATGTTGAATCCTGTTGTACTGACCCTCTTCAATACCCTTCATTTCCACTGCCTGATCTGCCAAACTGATAAAATGATTTTCTAAGTGCAAGACTTCTAAAGTTCGAGTGAAAAGAAGGTGTACATACTGGTCTGCACCCTGACGCAGCACGGCTCATAAAGGTTGAGGGGTTTATCTCACAGAGCAGCAGTGTGGCTGGGGGTGAAACGGCAGTAACGCCAGCTTCCGACACAGCCCTTCATCGCCCCGGGTACGTTGCTGAGTAGAAACGATGCCAGACTGCAAGGCCTCTATATCTGCAGGAGCTGGAGGGACCGCAGGGGATTGTGCTGGAGCGTTTTTTACGTTTTACCTGTGCTGACAAGCTCTGTGCCAGACCAGGGCTGTCCTGCGCAGCACGAGCTGAGGCAGGAGGTCACTCGCTGCTGTGAGTGTGTTGGAGTGGGCTGGATGGACAGCTGGACGACCCTGCAGCCCTCTGCGCGGTGCGTGGAAGGGTAGCTCCCTTTTCCTTGAAAATGCAGAGCAAGGGCAAGACCTAAGGGAGTGGAACAGGCCTGGGTTTAGGAGAGCCTAAAGGCAAGTCATGTGGATGTTTGAGTTAATCCTGTGACCACATCTGTCAGGAGCAGGAGGTGAGAGGGGAGGTACGGACCCTGGGAAGTTTGAACCTGTGGTGCATGTTCTCTGAACCTGCCCTGAGGATCAGTGTGCCCAAAAGGAGCGTTGGGGCATGACGAGACGGTGCGCTGAAGGTGCACCATGTTGTCTTGCTCACATGAGAGAAAAAAGGGCTTGTCTCCAGCTCCTTCAGTTCTCCAGGACTATGGGAGCCTTCATTTGTCACTGTAGAAAGGAATCTCAATATTTTATGAAAAAAGCATTTTACCACAGGACTTTGGTGAATATCAGAATAATTTAACTGTGATTTAACAGAACCTTTCATTGACTTTTTAAATTACGCCTCTCCATCACCTACCCTATGGCTTTCCTTGCTTTTCATTCTGCAAATCCCATTACTTATTAATTTCCCCATAATACATAACAGAGGCAGAAAAGCATATAGCATCCCATTCAGTGATGATTTACAGGTCTCTCAGTCTGAAGCAACACAAGAAAGCGCAGGCATTTTCTGAGTTTCCTCTGTGCATGTTTTCTTTGAAAAAACGTATAGAGCAATGCGTGTGAACCTGAGGCTTCTTTGGTTGTGATCTCCTGAGTGCCACTGTGGCAGCCTCACGGAAGATGTGATCTGGTGAAGATTACAGCAGCACAGTCAGCGTAGAATTTGCAAGGAGATGGTGAACAAGATTTACCTCATACTCATTATGATAATGGATGTAATATCCATGGAAATGCTGATGGGCTTTGCTTAGAGAGGAGGAACTGCAGGTGAAGAACAAATACACAAACCAGTGTTATTTCCCCACATTCCCAGTCAGGCATTTGTTTGCTGGCGTGTTAATCTTTTTGCAGGGGACCCATGAGAAGCTCTGATTCTCTTGGAGTTTGGAGGAGATGACTAGCACATACCATGAATCAGAGGGGCTCATTTAGGAATGAAGAAACTATTACTCATCCTGCTCTGGCACGAATGAGCATCTGGCAGCATATTCTAAAATTCTGTGAAGACAACAGGAGGCAAAAGAAAAAAACCCCCTAGCTCCAGTACACCTCTTGTCAGCTCAGCAGGCAGCGTATGAGGATTGGAAGGAGGTAGCACAAAGACAGATCGGCTGAACTGAGCCCTTATACGTTTGCTTTCTCTTTCCATCCATCTATGCTTTCCAGCTGTTTTAAGTGCAAGCTGGGGATCCTGACAGAATCCGTGAAGACTAATTCATTCGCTTGACTCTGCACTGGGTCGGTCCTGGAAGTTGTGTTCCAGAAATTCACAGACTGCAGCGGTTCAAGGAGACAGTGCTGCTGGTTGGTGCTCTGGTCCCACTGACCTGCAGCTGGTGGAGTCCTGAGATGAAGCAGATTTGCTTATGTGTGTTTAGACCCTTATGGTATAGGTCACGTGCTGGAGAGCGACTGCGCTGTGTTCCCAGGAACAGACATGCAACAGTAAGCATCAGCATAGTGAGCAGTTTTTTGAGGCACAGCCCACACCTAGGTCAGTAGCTGATGAGAAATTGAGCAAAGTTTCTCACAGCAGAGGAGTAGAGGGGGCTGTGGAGCACGGGGCAGGAAATAAAGGCTCATTTTCTCTCTTAGAGCTTGTGTTCCATGATCATCTACAACTGCTGCTTTGTCTCCTCTGCTTCCTTACCTGTGTACGGAGGTAAAAGACTGAGCAAACCATTGCACATGCACATTGTTCTTTCTCCTACCAGTGAACATCCAAAGTCAGCAGGGCCACACGTGGAAGCTGAGGTTCCTGGGGGACCGGACACTGTCCCACCTGGCTGTGCTGCAGGGTTCTGGCTTGCCTCTCTGCAGCTTCCACTGTCACTGAAAGCCAGAGGCAGCTGCAGTGCTACTCCAGGGTCTGTAAAGGGACTCGGCTGACCATGAAGTGCAGGGCTGGGGCCATGTCAGCAGCATGTGTGTATTTTATTTCTTTTTGAAAAGCAGCAGAGCTGGAAGTGCAGCGCGTGGGGTGGTGGAATGTTCCCGCGGCTGCAGGGACTTGCCTTCACCGCACGAACGCTGGCAAGAGCCGGCAC
>NW_010426691.1:98054-106460 GCF_000710305.1 Buceros rhinoceros silvestris | reverse complement strand
CAGGAATGCTGGCAAGACCCGGCACGCTGCCCTGGCCGCTGTCTGCGCTCATTCACCCTCCAGGTGTAGGCAGCTGCTGATGCTGCTCTCAAAATTTAATGTGACATTTTTCTCATTATTATTATTTCTCGCTGGCCTTCTTTTCTCTCTGCTTTTTCTGCTGCTTTCCTACAGCCACTTGCCTATATCATAACTGTCAGGTTCCTGAAATGGGCACTCCTGGAGGCAAAAGCGTCTTGTCAGAACAACCCTGTATTTGTATTTTTTCTTGTTTCCTCATTGTGGCAAAACCTTCTTTTACTAAGGAGACCTTTTCTCCTGTTTTCTTCCCTTAGGTATTCTGTTGAATTGATTTCTCCTCTCGTTTTACAGATGAGATATTTCAGGAACAATCGAACTAATATTAGTTCTGTCAAACTTAATCTAGGATACATTAATCTAGGATATAGAGGGGAATCGGATCCAGAAACCCTTGACTTCCTTTTTTATCGGAGAGCTAGTAAAGCAGAGGGAAGATGACTGGCTGCTGGAATTTAAGCAACCAAGAATAGGAAAGATGTTTTATTCAACAGCTGGGATAAAACTTGATTTTGCAGAGATCAAGGAGCACAATCAAACAGGGGAGATGAACGAAGACAAACTGATTTTCTTTTTATTTTCCAGAAGTAAATTAACAGGTTTGGGGTGTTTTTAAGCCTGGCTCAGTTCTTAGCACAGGCACATAGATATTTCCTAATCTAAAACTAGACATCTTCAGGAGAAGTCTGACCCCTCAGAACAGCTGGAGTTCAGACCCTTCCCCGGGGTCTCTGTAGTGGTCAGGCGGGGCTGCGTGGCCCCAGCGCTGCTTACAGTCAACCGAGGGAGAGAGAAACGCTGCCAAAGGCCCTTTGTGGGACCCGTTTTAGATGTCTACCTCGGGAGGAGATGAATCACACCTTGCAAGTGCTGCTTTCTCTCTTATCTCTCCAGGGAGCCTAAGGTGACTAGTTTAGATCCAGACGTTTAGACAGATGAATCACACCCTCAAGGCCATGGAGAAAATAATGAAAATTATCACAACTAGGCCCAAATCTTTCTAGTCATCTTGAATAATTGTACTATTTTACTGAATAGCATGATCAAATGTCTTTAAATAGCTTCCTGCTTTGCTGGTGGAAAATGAAGGCAGGTAAATTCTCTCCCAGAACAAGAACACCTTAGTTTTTTTATTTTTCCTGGAACAGCTCAGGCAATGGTGTTCTTTTCAGTATGTACTTTCTTCAGTTGGCCTCTGTCTTTTCTGAATAAACAGATAATTTACCTCTGTGCAGCCTCCTCATGCCTTCCTCTGAGTAGAAATTTCAAAGAGATTACCAGATCAGACTCACTTTTAAACCATCTGGTTTCTGTACTTCATGTCAAGGTTTCTAAACGGTGCCGATGATTCCCAGGCCTTCAGTAGCTTGTTTCAAGTTCTTCCGTCCTTTGAAATGTGTTCAAGTGTGAAGTTCTTACCTAGAAAACTCCTCTCCCTGTATAAGTGGGTAATATAATGATGGTAGAAAGCTTCATTCTTGCAGGAGCCCAGCCTAAGAGTGTTGTCCCGTGGGAACGAAGATTCGCACTGATAGACTGTCTCCTTCCACATCCCTTCTTGAAAGTAATTCCTGGTGGTGACAGGTCATTTAAAAAGGGGGCAAGGAGACTAGAAAATGAGCTACCGAAACTGGTGCTTTGTGCCCTGCTCAGGATTGGTTCAGTGCTTATCGTTTCTCTTTGTTTATTTCTTTGCTTGATACCAGTTACTGAATCATTCTGTTAATGCCCTGTGAGCTCCCTGAGCAGGAGCTGTTTTATTTTAGGGAGTATTTGACGCAGAAGGCTCTGGCTCTCTGATCGAGTGCTGCAATGGCTACCATAATAATAAGTTAATATTACTAGTAGCAAGATGTATTTTCTTGTACATCCCCTTTGCAGAAAGGTATAAACCAAATGTTTACTTCAAAGGGTGTATCTTTGTCCTAAATTTAACGCTCAAAAACGTTTTACGGTCAATTATTTGCAATTACAATTAAAAAAGAACCCCCTTCCCCGAACAGCCTATAATTACAACAGATCCTTTCATGAAGTATAAATCCAGTAATTAAGAAGTTTCAGAAGTTTTAATCCACGGGGAAATTAAAAAGAAAAATGTTGGGTGTTGAGGCAGAGAACAATGCTGCTGTGTGTCTGGGGTCTTCAGTTATTGGTGGAACTTTTAGCAGAAAGATTTTTCTATTGATCCTCGAGGTTTTCAGAGGTAATCCTTCAGTGTACAGTCATTACCAGTTCTTAATGACTTCTCTCATGAGCCACCCCTGCGATGATGGTCGATAGAAACAAACTGACGGTCAAAGTGTAGCCAGCCCTGAGCCTCTCGCTGTCCCAAACAGCCTCATGTCACCAGCACCTGAACTCAATCCTGCTTGGAGTGTGTGGAGGGGTGACATCTGTGTAAAGCTTTCACTGATGGAGCATGTAACTAACAAGGTCTTCTCTAAACTGATTTTGGTCGTAGTTACCCCTGGCGTTGTGTCCATGCAGTTTATTTAACGAGTTTTCTACACCCATGCCCTCGTTCTCATCTTCAGCCTATTTCATAGTGAGAGTGCAAAGTACAGATTGGGATGGCTCCTTGTAGTCGTCTTGGGCATCTTGGTGCTTCCTTTGTAGGCTAATCTATGAAATCCCATTTTCGCTTCATTCAGTCCTATCTTATCAAAGATAAGTTTATCCTTTGCACAAAGGGTATGGGAAGAAAGTATGGGTATGAGTTCCAAAAAATAAATACTTGAATTTCTTTTTCAGAGAATTTTCTGGTTTTCAGCTGCTTAATGGAATTTGAAAATATGGTCAGAAAAATAGATATTATTTTATAGACTTCTAAAGAAAATATGTGTCTATTCCTCAAGATTTCTCTTGGCTGTACAGCAATTTGGAATTGCAGTAAAATTATCAGCTTGCTGTTTAACGCTGAAAAGGCAGAGCTTATGATAGGATTTATACACCCCATCTCTTTACATGCCACTGGGAAACAAACCAAGCAGAGATTGTGAAAGCGTCAGGATGAAGTAAGTTTGAATAGTCTGTAGCAACTTTTTGGTTGTGCTGTTGCTGTCAGAGAGCAGCAAGGGTGTTTGAAACGCTGGAGGAGGTAGCTAAGAAAGTGGATTTAAGATCGGGAAAGATAATACCAAATACACAGGCATAAAATGTCAGTAAGATCCTGGACAAGTTTATCTCGCTGTTGATAGCAAAGGATGTCAACATATTCAGCAGTTTAAATACATAAAACATCAATTACTAATAATAACTTGCTGAGGAAAGAAGCTGAGGCAGGAATGTCTGTTACGTCTCTGGCAGAGATTGATTAGCTACTGGGGAGGATGGTTCCTATACCAGACTGCTCCGAAGTCTAGCACGTTGTGTGAAAACAAGAATAAAAACAAACGAACAAAAAAACCAAACAAAAAATAGTGGTTGGGTAATATATTTTCGTGTTTTTCAATAGGAAATTATTACATAGAAATATAATGAAATAGAAGCAAAAGAGGTAATTTGAGTTGGCAATTGACCTTTCTCTGTTGTTTAATCCTGTGATTTACAGTTTGTCTCCAGGATGATGATGATGTAGCTAGGGCTACAAACTCAGCTGAGTTACTCCAAGCATAACAGCTGCTGTACTTCCATTAGACAATTTCAGTCCCTCTCCTTGCCCTTTTTCCAGGAAGTGCACAACAGATCCAAGAGGTACCTGTAACCCAGACTCTCATGAGGTATCGTGTTCATGTTTGGACACATTGTTAGGATGGAGTCAGAATGGAAACCATAGGTCTTAATCCTCACTCCCAGCTTCTGAAGTTAGGAGGAGGACCAGAGTTATTGAAATATTCATATTTTGAAACTGGGACTTAAATTTATTGACTTAATTTCATAAAGGAGGCCTGTTTCTTTCTAGATCTTTATTGGTCTCTGGTAATCCCTTACGTATGAGATCCCTGGGCAGCTGCATTAAGAGATGGTATGAGGTGGATCCATAAAGTTCGCAGCTTTTTCCCATCTATGCTAGAGGTATTTTTTCTTTGGCTTCATGGTTCATAATGCTACATCATGTATTCGTGACAATCTGCTGGGAGGTCTGTGCTCTACCCTGTGTGTGTTCCCTGTGGCGTGGTGAGGGGAAATGCTGCTCACAAGGAGCGAATCTGAGAAGGTTCAGCTGCGTTTCACCATTGTGGGTATAGAAATGTACCCAGAGAAGTGAAAGTTATACCAACAGAACTTTTGAAAATCAAACCCCATTTAACATCCAGTGGCAACCTGCTTCCCCTGGGAGAGAGGACGCTGCACCAACACAAAATGGAAACCATCAGCTTCACAATCCTTTTCTTACTCATCAGAGCTGGTGACAGATCCATGTCTGAAAAAATGAGTGAATGAGGAGAGGAAGAACAGAGCTGTGTGGTGAGTGCATCTTAACCACCTGATGGAAACCTGAGAAGCCAAATTTAGGGATACTGAAGTGCGTGGCCACGAAGGAGGAGCTATAATTTTTCTCCTATGAGATCATGCTCATGTGCTTTTCTGCAGGCACTGCAGTGAAAAAATACTGATCTTTTTCCTTGCAATTTCAGTGTCGCTCAAGGTATTACTTTTAGATGCCCCTTGACCAGAAAGAGTGATACAGAGCTACCTCAATGGTAACTCCACATTTTTACCAGAACAGGTAATATCTGTGTGCCTCCAACACATACCATGTGTTACCTTTCTCTGGGTGCAAGGACAGCTTCAGAATTACTCGAAATCTTATTTTCAGGGGTACTGAACAGTGCAGGTTTCCAGCAGCTTCAAATGGAGTTGCACATTCTCAGCCTATCCGAAAACGAGGACATGCTCGCTTTTCTGCCTTACTGCACAGCGCGATTTAAAATCAAGGTGCCTGGTGCTTCCTGACTCTGTTCTTGCTAAAACTTTTCTTAAGGTGCTTGACTCTGATTTGGAGGAATGTCTTCACTAGTCACTAGAGCCCTAGTGAACTTTTATGCTAGAAGTGGTTGGAAAGCTGGAGATCTTGTGTGCAATCTTCCAAGTGCTTTCACCTTTTCCCTATTTGGTAATAGACTCGTCTCATACACTTTTTGACTTCTCCCCCCACCCCCACCCCGCCTCTGCCCTTCCCCAGCCAGGTAACCACACATTTTGATGGAGGTTTAATCTCCTTCCTTCCTTCCTTTGCAAGCCCACCTCCTCCCTTGCCCAAGGCAATCTGTCAATTCAAACGCATCACAAATCAACTTGACAGCGGAGATCTCCCCTTGAGCAACAGCACTGGGAGTTCGCTCCTGCTGATTCTCAGATAGAGAGGGTGGGGTACATTTTCCACATAAACCCCAGAAACAGCTAAATGGAAGTAAATTTCCATTCCCCTTCCCTTTGTTTCAAACTTCTGCTTTCCACAGAGCAAATCCGCAACCTCAGGAGGATGCACAGGACAGCTGAGGCACGCAGGCAGGTCAGGAGAACCGCAGTGGCAGTCCTTGTGCCTGCTGACCTCCTTGTGAGCAGACTGCGTCTGACCTCTGCTCACACATTTGTCTCTGCCTTTTCTGGTGCTGTTGAGCTGTGGATCTCAGGCTAGTTCAAAAAATGGCAGCAAACTGCACAGCTTGAGCATTACTAGAGCACCCATTATGTTGATATGGAACCTGAGGGTGCAAAAAAGTGAAAAAGACGTTCAGGATGACAACATAAGGAGTCGCTTAATTTTTGTTTTTAGTTGTTTGTCAGTGTTAGAAGCATGAAGAAGTCACGCTTGTACCACCGAGTCCTGTCAGTGACCCAAACCAGCTGAACTCTCCGCTTGCTGTTGGACTTCACTCACCAACTGTACTGACCCTAGGCAAAGGGCTTACTCTCTGCTCAAGGAAGAAGACCACATCCTGCCTGTTTTTATGCGATAATACTATTAATAGTGCAAAGGAGAAAAAGCTAGAAACTACCCCTCGATTTGTTGCTTCTTCAGGACTGCTTCAGGTTGGTGGGAGAAGGCTGCTCGGGCATTCTCATGAGAACAGACAACACACACCATAAAAATGTAGTTCCTGCCTTACTTTTATCTGTAAGTTGATGAAAGGCACAATTGTGCAGACACATTTGGTAACTTAGCTAAAGTCAGAAACCCCTCTGATTTTGATTAGGAGAACACGTATGTGGTTTGTTTTCAAAAATGTATCCTCACCAATGCATGGCTTCAGAAGCAGCTGCTCCTGGGTGTGCCAACAACATAATGCTCTCAGAGCCAGAGATGAGCGAGAGAGAAAGGAAGGAGAAGCGGCCACTCCTGATCAGCTTCTCATGGTGAACAGGTCCGTGTGAATCTCTGAATGCCAAACAGGCTGACCAGGCATTGCCAAATCCACTGCTGATTCAAGGATTTTTGGAGGCAGACTTCTTCCAAGTGCATAACCTCTCAGAGATTTGGGGAGATGAAGCTGCGCCCAGTATCTAGATTTAGCCAGAAGTTGAGCACATACCATGTTTGATTTATTGGTTTTATAAAAGGCAAGGTCTTTAATGTTTAGTGCTTGGAGCACATTGTAATTTTAGCTACGTTATTACAGCTGTTGACCGAAGTATGAATTATCTTCAAAGGCTCCGAGTTCCTCTTAGCAAGCTTTCCCACTCCAACTAGCAAGTCAAAGGAAGCCAGGAAGGTCTGTTCTTTCAAGGAAAGAAGCAAAGTGTCATAGGTCAAATGTGCATGAATGTTCTGGAAGCACAGCAGAAGCCCTGGAGAAAGCACAGGGGTTATTTGCCAGCTCAGAAACTGTGGTCAGTACTACTCACAGTACAGAATTTTAATGTCTGTTGAATAGCCTCTTAGAAATGAGTTATTAGTCTCAAAACCCTGGAAAAGCAGTTGCTGTGGAAGTGTCCCCTAGCTACCTCCTTGCTGAGTGCGTTGGTCTGCGTAGGCTGAACTGGGATCTGAACGCAAGTGTCAGTCCAAGCTGTGTCTGCAGTGGCAGCACCTCGGAAGGGTGGGGGTGCTGCTTGTCCCTGCTTAGCCTCTCCTCTAGCACACTTTGCCTTCAGGAACTGTCACACTGAAAACTATTCCCACCAGAATTAAATGCATTTAAACTCATTTTTGGAAATTGTCTGGGCAGAGCCTACTGTAGAAATGAGATGGCACAGAACTGATTAAATAATGTTTATGCAAATACAAATGTCAGGGCGTTGTTTTCTTACTCTTCAAGATCCAGCTTGTCAAAGACTTTTGGCTGAATGTCAGGTTTATTGAGCTCAGTTGAGCTAGCAGGAGCTTGATTTAAGGTGGGCAATTGCCAGAACCCCACAGAAACTCTTCTCCAGTGCATCTTCTTCCCATCTCCAACCTTGGCGATCTGCGGGGCCTCTGGACTCTCTACCCAGACCTCGCTGCAGACTCCTCAATCAGTGCTCTGCTGGTATCCGACACTTCCACTTTCCACCTCCTCCTGTTCCTTAGCAGTCCCGTGTTGTTCAGACATGGGGTCTGTTATGCGGTAACCACTGCCCTGCTTTGATTTTACAGCAGTTTGGTCCATCCGGTGCTCAAGCAAGTAGTTTACCTGTTAGAGGCATTTTGGTGTTGTTGAAACCATGATATTAGGGTATTACTGACAGGTGCTGAGAAGACAGATGTTTGCAACAGCCTTGGGATATACAGATTCCTGCAGAGAGGAATTAAGAGGCTTCTAGATAAATTGGGCGATATGAGGAGTAGCTTCCAAGGACATTAAAGTGACTTTCTAATCAGGTGAAAGATGTTGGGTTGAATCTTAGTAGAAATACTAATAAATCCTACAAGAACACCTCTCTCAAACTACAGCACTGTTACTGGTCCAGGGTGTTTTCCACATGGTACATTCTGGACTTGGGGCAGATGACTCCCAAGTTCACAAATAGCATGAAAAGACATTGGTGTCATTAGTCATCAGACGAAATACTTGCGTAACTGCTCGGATTTGAGCATGTATTTGCCTGTCTTTTTATGATGCTTTGTCTGAATATTCTTTTAAAATAGCAGTTTGTTTGTGCAAGTACTCCAGGAGTGATGTCGTGACTCGTGGGCGCTATTGAAACGAATTCCGAGCCTTCGATTGAACAAATGTTTGCAAATTCTTTCCTGCAGTATTTACACGGTTCTGACCTAAGCTTCGTTAGCTCAGCAGATTAATTTCTCTGCTCCAATACCTACCCGGCCAGCTGGAACCAGGGAGTATGTTCATGTGGCGTTTTCAAGGGGAACCCTGGGGAAGGTCTGATAAGGCTGGTAAGAAACACGGCGTGGAAAAGCCTGTATCTCATGGCGTCTCTGCCGGTGAGCCACGTGGGAAAGGA